>NW_004443938.1:9598672-9650808 GCF_000243295.1 Trichechus manatus latirostris | reverse complement strand
GGGGTGCAGAACTCAAATTCTAGTAAGAAGACCAGACTTAATGGTCTGAGACTGGAGGAACCCTGAAAAGCATGGCCCCTGGATTCTCTATCGGCCCAGAACTAAAACAATTTCCGAAGCCAACTCTTCAGACAGGGATTGGACTGGACTGTGGGACATAAAGTGATACTTGGTGAGGAGTGTGCCTCTTAGCTCAAGTAGATACAAGAGACCAAACGGGTAGCTTCTGTCCAGAGGTGAGACGGGAAGGCAGACAGGGTTAGGAGCTGGTTGAATGGACATGGGGAATCAGGGGTGGAAAGGAGGAGTGTGCTGTCACAGTATGGGGAGAGCAGGTAGAGTCACATAACAATGTATGTATAAATTTTTGTATGTGAAAAAAAAAAAAGAATCTTGAAGAAACCTCTCACCCAACAATTCCACTTGCTACCCAATTACACAGGAGCAGTGTACAAGAATATGTCCTGCAACCTTTTTCTGTAATAACAACAACAACAAGAGAGACATCTGAAATGGCCATCAACAGGAAAAGCAACAGACCATTCAACAAGTACCTTCTGAGCACCGATTTCATTCCAGGCACTGTAGGAGTGCTTGGGTCACATTAGTGAAAACAGATAAGAAGTCCTCATTGGAGCCTGCATTGTCAGGGGGAGATAGACAATAAAAGCAAACTAACTGAATAGGTAGATAATGTAACGTTTTAGAAGGTGATGAGAACGATGGTGAAAAGCAAAAAAAAGCTCACTATTGGGGGGATAAGAGCAGGGTGGGATACATTTAAAGGAGGTGTTCAGAATAGTTCTCATGGAGATGGTATTTAAGCAAAGACTTTTAGGAAGTGAGTTGATACTAACTGTTGCTGTTGTTGTTAGCTGCTGAGGACCCTGACTCATGGTGACCTCCTGCACGATGGAACGAAATGCTGCCCCAGTTCTGCGCCATCTCCACGATCAGCTGGGGATCAAACCATTGTGATCCACAGGCTTTTCACTGGCTGATTTTTGAAAGTATCCTGGTGCCAGTCCACCTTAGTCTGGGAGGTCCTCTGAAACTTGTTCAGAATCATAGAAACACGCAAACTACAACCGACACATAGGTGGTGGCCACCCATGGGGTGCACCGGCTGGGAACCAAACTCTGGTCTCCGGCATGGAAGGCGAGAATTCTACCATTGAGCTACCAACGTCCCCTACTAATTAACCAGCATGAAATGAACCAAAGGAGATAAATCTCAAAAAACACAGTTGAGCTTTAAAACAGTTGCAACAGTTTATGCGCCAAAACCAAACCAAACCCACTGCCACTGAGTCAATTCTGACTCATAGCCATCCCATAGGACAGAGTAGAATGGCTCCATAGGGTTTCCAAGGCTGTACTCTTTAGAGAAGCAGACTGCCACATCTTTCTCCCTCGGGGTGACTGGTGAGTTTGAACAGCTGACCTTTCGGTTAGCAGCCAAGTGCTTTAACCACTGCGCCACCAGGGCTCCTAGCTTATGCACAGTACAATGTATTTTCTATAAAGTTTAGAAAACCTACTAAACAATATAGATACATATACATGTATTGAGAGTATAAAATAATGCATGCAAATGATAAACACCAAATTCAGGGAAAGGAGCGAACAAGAGGATCAGAGAAAAGGGAGTGGGCTTCAAATCTGTCATTAAAGTTTATTATAATAATTACTAAAAATTAACCTATCTGTAACACTTACTCTGGATAAGGCACTCTTAGTCCTTTACATAGTCCTTTAATCCTCTCCACAGCTCTGTGAGGTAGGTACTGTTATTATTCCTATTTTACACAGGATCAAATAGAGACAGAGAAAGATTAATTAACCGGATAGTGGTTTGAAGCAGCGTAAAAATTCAGACCTTGATAAAGCTGGGTAGCGGGTGTTCATTACATTATCTTCTATATGTAACTACATACTTATATAACTTTTTTTTTAATGGTACTTCAGGTGAAGGCTTACAGAACAAATAGTTTCTCATGAAACAGTAGTACACATGTTGTTTTATGACACTGGTTAACAACCCCATAACATGTCAACCCTCTAACTTCTCAACCTTTTTTTTCGGTGAAAATACACATAGCCAAAGATACACCATTTCAAAAATTTCTCCATGCACCGTTCAGTGACATTGACTACGCTCTTCCAATTGTGCTGTTATTCTCACTTGAGATGAAGGCTTACAGAACAAAATAGTTTCTCATTTAACAGTTACTACACATGTTGCCCTAGGACAATGGTTAACAATCTCACTTACATAACTTTTGATAACAAAAAAGCTACAGGAAAACTTGAAGTTACAAATAAAGAAAACATTGGCGTAAATTGAAAAAAAATCATAAACATATAGCCCTGAGTTTATATTTTATTTATTATCAACATATTTGAGTATGTACATCCATCATTTGAAGAAGGAACACCTTCTAATATAACCACTATATTAGTAGGCATAGCTTATCTGAACAGAATAGCATGAAAAATTACAGGTTCTGAAGCTTTAAGAATCAGCTGAAAGAATGCTATGAAATCTTACTTATTCAATTTTTTGATGAAGCAGTTACTCCCCTCGAAACTCCCAGAGTCTTATGGATGATCAAAATGGGATATATCAAGCTCAGACGTTTGTGGCTTTCATATTATAAATAAAATTCATGCGCATAGATATTTTCTAGTTCAATGCTGCTGCTATATTAATCCAAACGTTCTTTCTGAGTCATACCAACCAGGCTGGCTGCAGAGATGGCCTGTCTTCCAACACAGCACCGCAGAAAAATTAGTCTCGTTGATAATGAGGCTTAATCAAAACTTTGGCAGATCTTTGTACTTCACAAATAATAATAAATATGATTACTATTGGCAGGACTTGAATTCCAACCAATACTCATCTTCCTCTACTGAACACATCTTCAGTGTATGTAACTAGTACAGATCAGGTGACGTGCTCCAGAGAAGGCAAAAGTGGATGAGGGACTCAGCCTTCACGGTGCTTGCAGAAGAACAAGCGCATCAACAAACCACATAAACGCAGAAACAGCCAAGTGTGCAGACAGCAATCAAGCAGGATGAGTGAAAAAAAGAAAATGGAGGCAGAAGAGTGGGATCAAACGCCTGAAGCCCAGAGGCACCAAGTGAGTCTGGGGGAAATCAAGCGGCTGTTTGGCTACAGTTGAGAAAGGAAACAGCCTGCATCCACAGAGCTTAACTGTGGGGGCAGAGAACCCGGACCACGGAGACCTAATTATTTGTTCCAGAAAAGTCCTGCCCTGGAAGGTAAGCTTGTAAATCCATAAACATCTTCACTGTTTTCTTCAAGAAATTCCTGCAAATAATTTATCTAGACAAACAGTTTGCTCATCTGAGTAACCATCTCTCTTAACAGAATAGACTGCTCACCTGGAGAGTAGCTCAGAACAGTTTCAAGACTCTCTTTGTCTCATTGTGTCCATCAACCCCCAACTATGACATCACGAATCTTGCCTAATTCCAATCAGTTCCCTCCCTTGAAAGATCACCTTAACCACTGGGGCCCAGATCCCCAAACCCTATAAATATCCTCCTTCGACCTGTCCTTTCAGTGACACGCAAGGGGATGGTGTTTCCTGCGTCAGTAGATCACCTCTTCTCTGCCTGATGAGTTGATTTTCTAGGGATCATTCAGAAGAGTGGACACAGGGTGTATGGAGAACAAGGCAGAAGCTGCAGTGACAAGGAATTAAAAACCATTAAACATTTTCTAATTTCTATGTTGTTATGATGACAAAACAATTTTAAAAACTTAAGAAAACTGTTCTGTGTATTTATTTTTTTGTGTATGTATTTTTGGTTTGTTTCTTCTTTGTATTCCTTACAATTCCCCCTTTGTTACTGACCTATATTCTGAATGATTCCAATTATAACTATCCAGAGGGCAGCGGTTTCCCTCAGGTTACAGATTTGTTTTGTAGACTCATGCCTCTGAACGACCTCTGAGGGGGAGAGGACCATGGAAAGTGAAAAGAGGTCCTAAACTTCTGTGTACCTGTCTTCTGCTGCTCTCAAAGGCTCGTCCTGGGTGGAAAGCAGAAGAAAAGGGGAAGTAATGGAGATGTGATTTTGTGTTTCCTTTAACCTATTTTTCTATAGAATACAGTGGCTGGGTTAAAAGGTCCCTCAGTGGCGCAAATGGTTTGCAATTGAACCCATCCAGCAGCTCTGTGGAAGAAAGGCCTGGTGATCTGCTTCTATAAAGATTATAGCCAGGTACCCTGTGGTTACCCTACTCTGTAACACAAGGGGCAGCCATGAGTTGGAATCAACCAGATGTAATGGATAATGGTGGTTGGGTTACCCAATCTGCGTGTCAACGTCTACTTATCATTATTGGAGGGAAGAAAATCTCTGGGATTTCAATGGATCCACTCAAAAGGAGATTCAGATTAGGTATCTATCAGTTAAAGCATGGTTAAGTGGGGTTTAGTAGATCAGCGAGGAGCCCAGTTATCTGGGTTAATGTGGTTCCTTTAGGGCAAAAAGCATTCTGAGTTCCAAACAATTTATGTATATGTAAGTTTATGGAGAAGCCCTGGTTGCAAAATGGGTAAGAGCTACAGCTGCTAACCAAAAACTTGGCAGTTCAAATCTACGAGCTGCTCCTTTGAAACCCTATGGGGCAGTTCTATTCTGTCCTATAGGGTTGCTATTGAGTCGGAATCAACTCGACAGCAGTGGGTTTTTTTTTTTTAAGTTTATGGAAAAGTTGCTGTTTATAAGTTGGAAATTTCCTGTATTTATAGTTATACCTAAACTTGGTCAGAGAATATGTTCTTTAAACTAGATTTCCTTGAGACGTATTGAAGCCCTACTAAGTTTGGGAAAATATATAATATCTAAACCATTATTAGATAAATACAAGTCAATGGACTTTAGTGATTGGTACAATTCTAAAGGTGGTTTAAAGATGAGATGGAGAGATAGGTTAGGGGTTAAAGTGGATGAAGGGAGAGAGACAGACCAGAGTTTATATTTGTAGAAGTACTTAATAGTATTCTGTATCTAATTGTTTATATTTACAATTTATTTCAGTGATTTTCCTTGTTACTTTAGTGCTGTGAATTTTATTTCTTTTATTCATCTTAGTGTGGGCACAATTGCATTTATTGCCAAAAGGCATATTTCAAATTCTAAAAAAAAAGACAACAAACAATAATTTTGTAGGCACTCTAAGTACTGCCATTTAGATTCAGCACTGCTTTTACATAGTTCAGATATTTTACAGTTTGTATGGTGGTGTGAGGTACATTTGAAAGAGAGGAGATAAATGAGATAAAACCAAAATCCAATTTAAAGGACAAATAATAACATATGATGGGGCGGGGGGCGGGGGGAGGAAAGCATGCAGTTTCAGCTATGTTGTTAATTACACGACGGCTTAATTGTGCAAATGTTTACATTTTCCCACTTGAAAATTAGTAAGGCTCATATTTCGGCACTATATTAGATAATGTTCAGCTGCTATTCATACGGTTTTCACTGTCCAATTTTTTAGAAGTCGGTTGCCAGGTCCTTCTTCCTAGTCTGTCTTAGTCAAGAAGCTCCCCTCAAATACCATGGGTGACCCTGCTGGTATTTGAAATACTGCTGGCATAGCTTCCAGCATCACGGCAACACACATGCCCCCACACTGACAGACGAGTGGTGGGTTAGAAGAATACAACATTATTAACTTATAATAATTAAAAACAACAATGGGAGGATGAACCACAAAATAAATAAAATAAAGAAGGAAGGAACAGGTGCAAGGGACAGGATTCTCTGAATTGCCTTGTTTTACATATTTGACCTGGAATTGTAAATATTTTATAAATTATAAAAAATCAAATAAAAAGAAAAATTTCTTCTTAAAAACAAAAGGCATACTTTTGTTAGTAGTGGTAGAATGATTTGGAAAAAGTTGTACAACATGATGAATATAATCAATGTTACTGAACTAAACATGAAAAAATGAATTGGAAATGTTTTGTTATATATATACAATACAATACAATAAAAAAAAAACATAATAAAACAAATGAAACTAACTTATTTTGTATGATGAATCATAGAGAAATTATTTCAAGTGATTTTAAAACTATCCCTTCACTGCCATCTGCAGTGGAATATGCCCTAAAGGGGACAGAAAAGAAACTGCTGAAAAACATCTTAAACTATTTTCAGTAATGATATATTAAGCAATAGAATTGGTATAGTACTGATTATATGGCTGTATGGATCTGTCTTCTCCCTACGTTTCCAACACAGGGATAAAGCAAATTAGAACATATATTAATGTTAAGAACCAACATTTTTAGCATATTGGAAATGTAATACAAACCCTTGTACTAGTAAATTTGAAGTGAAAATATCTGTATGAGCTCATGATACATTTTTCCTTTAAAAATTACAGGTACATATGGGAGCCCTAGACACAGAACAGTTAAGAGACTGTCTGGGAACCAACAGGTCTGCAGTTGGAACCCACCAACGGCTCCATGGGTGAAAAGACCTGGAGATCCACTCCTGTAAAGATTGTTGTCATTGTTAAGTGCCGTTGAGTCAGTTTCAACTTAGAGACACCACGTGACAGAGCCGAATTGCCCCGTTGGGTTTTATTGGCTGCTAACCAAAAGGTTGTTTAGCTGGTTTGAACCCATCAGCTGCTCCTCAGGAGAAAAATGTGCCAGTCAGCTTCCGTAAGGATTTACAGCCTTGAAAGCCCTATGGGGCAGCGCTACTGTCTTTATAGGGTTGCTCTGAGTCGGAATCGATTCGATGACAATGGGTTTGTTTTTTTCTTTTTTTAGTTTAATCTTTATGGGAACAGATTGCCAGGACTCTCTCCTGTGGAGCCGCTGTGTGGGTTTAAATTGTTGACCTTTCAGTTAGTAGCCGAATGCTTAATCATTGTGTCACCAGGGCTGCTCCTGTAAAGATTTCAGACTAAGAAATCGTCTGGGGCAGTTCTACTCTGTCACATGGGGTCACTATGAGTTCGAATTGACCCAATGGCACACAACAACAACATATCTATGTATACTTGTATGCAGGGAGGTGGACTCCCGAGCCTATGGCTGCTACCCAATGACCTAGCATGGATGGCTAGGGATGAGCTGACCAAAACCTGACTGAATGAAGGCAGAGAGAGAGAGATGTTTGACACTATGAGCTGGTGTAAATTGCTGCAATTTGATGGCTTGCTCTGGGCTGGACTTTGCTTATAGATGCAGATGCTCAGAGTTCCAACCGGAACAGAAGGTTCTTCAAATCAAGGCACATGCTTGTCTCCTCAGAGTACTGGTTTGACAGGGACGGACGATTTAGAAACTGGCTATCTGAGACGGAGGGGGGTAAAGACATGAAGTTGCTAACTTCCACGCTTTCGGGAGTGTGTTTACCCTCAAAATGAAGGGCACAAAGGAGGATCCCCACTGAATAGTGTCCTTTTTCCTGATGGGTCTGGGGAAAAGAGGGTGGGGGAAGATGCTGATATGATTCAGTTGTGAGTAATGCTGGTGCCTGAGTGGCCTCACCTTGAGGCCTCTTTGCCCCACTGAAGGACTAATTGTTAATAATTGTTTTGGACTGGTGGGAAGATTGGGAGGGGGATTATCCTCTAAATGTGAAAGAACCATGGCTAGAAAAGCCAGGGGTGGCCTGCAGTGTGATGGATCACTTTTATACGGTCTCTCTAGCCATGGTCTTGTGACACTCACCAAATCATTGGGTGGGACTATGCAAGTGAGGTGCTTGTGGCTCACTAAGGGGATTGGATAGCTTGGCAATAATGCATATAAGGTGCATAGCACCCTTGTGGGGGTGGAGTGATGCAAATAAGGTATATTGAACCCTAACGAGGGGATTGGTCACTTTTGCCATCCTGCTGGGCTGAAAATGAACCATCCAGAGGTGGACGGGGGGACTTCACTACCAAGAATAAGAGACGGAAGCAGTGCATGTCGATTGAACTTGGGATCTCTGAACTGAGACCCTCCTAGACTCAAGAGAGAGAGAGAGAGAGAGAATTGTTGTAACCCGAGAGATGGCAAGACAGTGAGAAGGAGTGGCAGAGAAACAACGGCAGCAGAAGCAGGAGATGGCAGGAGATGGCATGGTGAGCTTCTTGGCCCATGGAGGGAGAGAGCTGAGCACCTTTGGGTGGGAGGCTTGCTGGTGGAGTGGGGTGTTTCTGTGCTTGTGACGGGGCTAGGCTTTCTGACCCACGGAGGGAGAGAGCTGAGCACCTTTGGGCGGGAGGCTTGCTGGTGGAGTGGGGTGTTTCTGGGCTTGTGACGGGGCTAGGCTTGCTGACCCACGGAGGGAGAGAGCTGAGCACCTTTGGGCTGAAGGCTTGCCTGGGAAGTGGGGTGCCCCTGAGCACTTTTTGGCAGAGCTAAAAAAAAACCTTTCTAACACTTGCCTGAGCAGGGCAGAGGTCTGGCCGAGGGGTTGGAGGGCCAGAGAAATGCCTGACTGCCAGATGGCTGGGAAGAAGCTGTCCTGATCGAAGAACTGTATCCTGAGTCCTTCCTGACCCGAAATTGTAGCCTGTTACTTCCCTAATAAACCCTATTACTGTGACTATGGTCTGTGAGTTCTGTGTGACCACTGCAACTAATTATGCAACCCAGCAGAGAAGTAGCGAGTGCCATGTAAGAGACGGCTGGTGTCGGAATTGCTAAAGGTTGGTGGGTGGAGGCATGTCTGACCTCTACCTCATGGCAATCAGCCTTGGGCTATCGATGCTGATAATTATTCTTCCCCCTTGTGAAATTAGAGGAGGTCAGAGGCCCCCACCATGTCACTCTTACAGTTGGTAAGAATATATATACATATACGTGTGTAAAATATATACATATTACATATATATTATACATACATATGCACACATATATATGTGTGTGTGTGTATAGTCCCACCCCCTCCACGATCTGGAGCAGAAAATGTACAGGCTCAGCCAGGAGCATCTTCTGACACCGGAGCGTAAGGAAGCTGTCAAAAACCGCTAGGGTCCCAGCTAAAGGACTCAGAAGCCAACATGAAGAGGCCCCCACTGACTAAAGATAGGATCGTTTGAACACCAAGAAAAATAATAAATGGATTCAAACACATCAAATGTGTCCAAATTCATGATTTTCTAACAAACTAAAGAAAAAAAAAGAGCCATTCTCATTGATCATCTGTAGAAGATGCTCGGAAAACAATTCATTATTTGTAAGTGTTAAATAAAAGGAAAACGAATTCAAGCATTTAACCAGACTTTAATACATGAATTGTACCTCGGTCTCATCAAATCGTTGATGAAGGAAAATTTCTCTCCATAAAAGTATTCTGGCTAAGAAATGGAAAAGGAATGATAAAATTATTGGGATATAAAAATTTTATAAACTCCATAGGGCACCTTGTAGGCCAGTGACTAAAATAATTCCAACTAACATCTTTCTAGTGAGATACCGTATTCCAAAACATGAGAAAAAATTCTGCAAGATTTTGAAAAACTTTAACTGAAATAGATTCATGGTTAATTGGTGGATCTGGTGATGATAAATTAGCGAGTGAGTGACACACCGTCTGATCGATTCTCACCTCTTACCTTTCTTTTGGTGATATGACATCATTCTGAGCACATAGGGTAGGATTTAAATCTAGTGTCTGGAATATATATAGCATTGTTATATCCTCTTTAAAATTTATAGCTATGTATTTATACAGCTTTATGACTAAGTAGATATTAGGTGAGTGGCCTTATATTATTTTAAAAGAGAATGATTAAAATCAGAAGCCCATCTTGGACCAAGAAATTAAGAAAAAATTGCATTACATAATGGCTCCGTGATATCAGGGGTATAGCAATGGGGACACTTTTTTCCCCCCTCCAAGTGTTGGTGTCCAATTATCATTTCCAGAGGGACTTTTTCCCCTATGTAGAAGAGATTTAAAATTCTCTGCCCTTTTTAAAAAAGTGTTTTACAAAATAAAAACAGCTCCCTCCCCTCCCCCCCAGGATGCAAAATGAAATATGGTTATTGTAAAAAATTAAAATAGTAAAGAAAGCAGAAATGAGCAATTTCACCACCCAGAGACAATCACCATTAATATTTTCATGAATATTCCAGATCTCTCTCTCATTGCACACACATACGGGACATCATACCACGCACGAACTTCTGCAACTTGGTCTTTTCATCCGATAATACGGATGGGCATCTTTTCATATTAAACAGCATGATGACATCATCAGTGTGAATGGCTGCTCACCTTTCCCTCATGTGGCGATATCCTTTAACCAAACCCCTAATCATGATATTCGTGTCAGTAAGTTACCTATACGTGCATATTTGCAAATCATTCCAATTATCTAAGTGGATACATTCCAAAAGTGGAATTATGACTGGGTTAAGTATTATTACATGTAACATTAGAGTTGTTATTGTGTACTGTTGATTATGACTCATAGTGACCGCATGTGACAGAGTAGAACAGACTTATAGGGTTTTCTAGGCGCTAATCTGTACGGGAGCAGATTACTAGGTCTTTTTTCCTACAGAGCTGCTGGGTGAGTTCGAACCAACGACCTTTTGGTTAGCAGCTGAGCAATTAACCATTGCACCACCAGGGCTCCTTAACATTATGGTAGTTCCTGCTAAAACAGTGTGCAGGGTTTGTCTCTAGTCTCACACTCCCAAGACAGTGATGCCAATTTCTCCCACTTCTCCACAGTATTAGAGTCTGGCTGATATTTCAACATTTCCCTCCTCCCTCCTCAGTTGTATACGTATTCATCTCTTCTTCCTTCCTGAGATGAAGCTTGGCAACACTCCACTCTGAGAGAAATGAGGACAGTTTTTGCATTTCACCTTAATCAGATCAAATGGGGGCAGGTGGCAACTCTGCAGGCAACATAATTATGAAAAATGCCTGTGCTCAATACAAGCTGTCCTTCGGCTCCCCAATCAAATAGGACACCTCCGCCCAACCTTTCTACTTTTAGCTGGTGACTCACACAGAAGTCACCTGCACTCTGGACAGAATGATGTGGCAAGACCAGAGATCAAATATCCTCCTAAAAGCATGGAAGTCTATTTTATAAGATTAGGTATTTAAATATAATAATAATACTTCCATTGAAATCCTGACATGCCAAAAGAGAAAACAACAAACCCCAAGGCTGATCTGTTATCAGAAGGCACTCTGAACATATCTCCCTTACACCTTGACATCCAAAGGTAAAAGAAAAGAAGGTTAAGGATTCCCCGGATTAATCGTAAGAGAGTAGCTGTCCTATCCAACAGAAAATATACAATGAATATCTATTTAAATAGATCTCAGACAAGCTGAAGCTGGATGCACAATTCTATTCTACATTAGAGGGATACCACCCCCAGCTTCATTTAGAATGTTGCTCCTCGGAGACATCCCAAGCACCGCAATAACAAATGTTGTATCAAAAATGCGCTTGGCAGCAATTGCAGTATGAGTCTCTGTGCGGCAATTTTTCACTATGTCAGAATTATACTATCACGCCACAGAAACAAATTAGACAGCACAAGCCTGGCTGCTGGGATTGCTTTATTAGCCATGCAAGGTTATTTCATCAAGAATGCGTTTCTGCAGATCTGTTGACGAATGCCAGCAAGGGCTGTGCATGTGTACGAAGCCCAATTTGTTATTTGGAGACAAATCAAACAGGACACATTGGAATCCAGTTCCCTTTCTTTCCAATATTAATTTTTTTTTAATAAAGCCTGATTATTTAATCTTTCCAGTTTATCCATAGTCTGTCATTTCTAGGTTGGCATTTGAGATGAAGCTTCGAAGTGTGAGTTAACACGAATATTCTCTTTCTGAAGCACACAACCACCATTAGCTACCCACTGACATCTCAGAGCAAACACGACGTCCATGACGCATGCTATACAAGAAGGCTTGGAGATGTGTTAGATTCATATTCACGGAGCAGGGTAGCCATCTGACTGTGAAAAATGGCGCTGTACAGGCTGAGTAGTTCATCATAGCTCCTTGTGACTGATGGTTGAGTCTCACTTTAAAAATAACTTGCAAATTATGTCAGAAGAACTTCAAATGAAGAATCATCAGTATTAGCAGATGAGCTCTGAGGAAACAGAAGTCCCCCTTTGCAGAGAGATGGTCTGTACCCAGGAATTAAAACCCAAAGATATACTCTGAAGCTAAAACAGTCTGCTACACTCGCCTCTCAAACTTTGTGAATTTGTCAATGAGGTTTGAAAATTTATCCATTCACTTCATTCAACCATGATTCATGTTAAAAGGCTAATTTAAAAAACATACATTATATTGTACTTTTGGTGAAAATATACACAGCAAAAGCACGCTCCTCTTGAACAATTTCTATACATAATTTTCAGCGACATGGGTTACGCTCTTTACTTTCAACATTCTCATTATTTCTTTTCTAGTTGTTCCACTCCCATTAACTTAGACTCACTGAGCGCCCCCAAACTTCTCATGTAAGCTTTAGGGTAACTGTTGTCTATTTGGTCTCATATAGATAGATAATTTTTTAAAAGAGTGCAGTACTCAAGGGCGACTTTTTTGCGGGGGAACTAAACTGCTATTTGGTTAAAAGGCTACTTCAGAGGATCGTTTTCCCTTCAAGGTTTAAAAAGTATCCCAGGGCCATGGTCTCGGGGATGCCTCTAGCCTCAATGGGTCCAGTAAGTCTGGACTCTTTAAGAATTTGAAGTTATGTCCCACATTTTTCTCCCTTTCTACCAGGATTAAAGATTACAGTTTCTGAAGTCCAGGTTTATAACCTGGAATGGAAACTTTCTGTCATGGATTGAATTGTGTCCCCCCAAAATATGTATAAACTTGGTTAGGCCATGATTCCCAGTACTGTGGGATTGTCCTCCATTTTGTGATTGATGTAATTTTCCTATGTGTTATAAATCCTTCTCTCTGCCTGTGGTTAATGAGGCAACATTAGATTATGCTAAAGAGGATTAGGTGGGGATATAACACCCTTACCCAGGTCGCATCCCTGATCCAATGTAAGGGGAGTTTCCCTGGGGTGTAGCCTGTACCACCCGCGTCACCTGACGCCCTGAATTTGGACTTCTAGCCTTTTAGACCGTGAGAGAATAAACTTCTGTTTGTTGAAGCCATCCTCTTGTGGTATTTCTGTTATAGCAGCGCTAGATGATTAAGACACTTTCTTTTGAGCTGGCAGTCAATTAAAAAGCTATAAAATTGTAGCTCAAGCCTCCTATGAGTTTTGTGTTCCCTGCATGGATATATGTGTAAGGCAACATCTCAAGACATAAAGGGATGGTAGAATTTCAGGCTTCATCCCAGGAAGTGGGAGAGACAGTTTGGCACTTCTGTAGCAATCCTGAAACCAGACTAAGTAGGTGGTTGTATCTTCCCAACCTTTTTTTAAAGCTGGCCCTGAGTATACATCTGAGGTCGCAACACAGCAGAAGTTACCTAGGCCAGGCAATGGATTCAACACACACCCGAAAGCTCAGTGACTCCTCTGTTTGGCTCTACCATCCTCCCCATTTATTGAATTTTAAAAACCACTCTATCATTTTCTGTAAGGGCAGATTTGTAAGGAGGGGGCCCTTTAATTATCTACCCAACACACACTTACATGCCTAATCTGTAGTCTTGGTTTTTGCCACAGTATTGCCATAACAAAATATAGGTTGTTGGGACTTGAGGACAACTGGGCTTTGGTTTGCTTCTCTTTACTGAATGTTCTTGCCCATCTTTGCTCCAGCTACCTTGATGACTTGTTTCCATGTAAAAATGTAATTTTCCCAGCCCTCATGGTCCAAATCGCTTATTCCATGCTAACACCATTTCTAAAGGAGATTTTGTTAAAAAAAAAAAAAAAAATCCAAGGACTAAAATCTATCCTTGTCATTTTTCTTTTTCATATTATCATTACCTATGAGACAGTATCATTGCGATAGTCTCACAATCTTTGGACATGTTATCAGGAAGGATCAGTCCCTGGAAAAGGACATCATGCTTGGTAAAGTAGAGGGTCAGTCAAAAAGAGGAAGATCCTCAACGAGCTGGATGGACACAGTGGCTGCAACAATGGGCTCAAACATAACAATGATTGTGAGGATGGTGCAGGACGCGGCAGTGTTTCGTTCTGTTGTACACAGGGTCGCTATGAGTCAGAACTGACTCAGCGGCACCTAACCACAACAACATTACCATTGGGGAACGGGGGATTCTTTTTTGCGCATCTTGGCATAGAATGTCAAATGATCCTTTCTGTTGAAATAGCATGATACTAGTATTTGCTAGACATAAGATTTTAGAGAAAAGAAGTCATCTTTCTGATTATTTTTATAACAGAGAAATATATTTCCCAAATTACATCGAAGTCCCCCTTGTTGTTGTTTGCTGTCGAGTTGATTCCAACTCACAGAGACCTTATAAGACAGAGTAGAACTGCCCCACCGGGTTTCCAAGGCTGAAATCTTTAGGGGAGCAGACGCCAGGTCTTTTCTCCCATAGAGCGGCTGGTGGGTTCGAACTGCTGACCTTTCGGTTAGCAGCTAAGTGCTTAACCACCGGGGCTCCTTAGGTTCCTCTTAATAAATAGCTGCTGATACAAAATGCCCCTGAAGAACGACTTTGGTTTGCCTTTCTGTAAAGCTCTTCATATGTCATTGGAGGACTTAGTCTTGCAAAGTCGGCTGTCCCTTTGGCCCTTCCTGATGCCTTGGCCTCAGAGATGAGGAGCAGCAATGGCCAACAATGGACAAATGTTCTCTGTGGCATCCTGGTCTGCATGGCGTGCACGTTAGCAAAGTACACCTAAGGAGATTGTGCTCTCCTCTCCAAGGCTGTGATTTAAACTGATTGGTGAGGCCAATGAGTTAATTTCCACCGCATTATTCACTACCCTTACCACCATTCAAAGGCCTTAAAGTAGCTCTGCTATCAGAACTCACTAATCCAAATCAGTTTACAAAAACACTCCCAGATTAGCAAATCAATGATACTTACACACCACAAATTGGTTACCACTTAAAGGCTTTATTCGGACTAGATTTATAGCCTGCATAAATCCCATTCTCATGTAATTGAGATGAAGACCAGCAAGAGGTATCTGTGCTATCTGCTTGCAGCGGTGTAGGCCAAAAAGGAGAGCAATTCCTGATTATTGATGTGTATCTAGCAGCCTGAATTTAAAAGCTATCAAGAAGAAGCAATGAGAATATAATAGATCCATTCCTAAATGTCCACTAAAATATAGTTTAGGAAACTTTTAAGGGGACATTCATTGTGAGGATGCCAATAATTTACTTAGGAGTCCCTGGGTGGTGCAAACAGTTAACACGCTCGCTGCTAACACAAATGTTGGTGGTTTGAGTCCACCCAGAGGTGCCTTGAAAGAAAGGCCTGGTGATCTACTTCTGAAAAATCAGCCATTGAAAACCCTATGGAGTACAGTTCTACTGTGACAGACATGGGTCACCACTGTGAGTCAGAATCGGCTCCATGGCAACTGGTTGGTTAATAATTTACTTAAAAATTAAGGTGTCATTTTATGTCTGTATAATAAAGACCATTTCAGAAACAAATACTCAGGATTTTTTTTTTTTTTTTACTTTTCTAATTTGAATAAAACAAAGCTTGCTTCCAATAAAAATTACTCTATCAAGTACTTTAATGCTAACCTGAGCTTATGAATAAGAATGAGAATACAAGTTTCATCACTTTTATGGTAAAAGATCAGTTTCTTTCCCGCTTGCTTTTAAAGGTGTTTTGACCATCTGAAACCCAGTGTATGTGATATATTCGGAGTGTTAGATTCTAGCACCAGCATCCATTACAGTCTTAATCTGTCTTCATTTCAGTCCTTGGTGAGAATTATACCTAATGTTTCTAGATGTAAATACTATCGTAGCCTGAACTTGAAGTTGCTGATTCATAATTCAAAGTAAAATGTTAGTCCTTGGGGACTGATATAAAAATATTTTATAAGCACTAAAAAGACCATATCAATAAAAAGTTAACAATTACTAGGATTGAAAACTTATTTTTTCTATGGCTACCAATAATAAGTGTATATTTAGTTATTTTAACCCATTCTATGACTCATTCAATAATGAGGCCATTTAGGGGTACTTGCAACAAACAAGGTTTCTTGATGTGGTTATTGTTGTCTTAACAAAGGGAAGGGGGATGAAGGGAAAATATCATCCTTAGCTGCTGTTGACTTGCCCCTGACTCATGGCAACCCCATGCACAACAGAATGAATCGCTGCCCGGTCCTACGCCATCCCCATGATCAGTTGTAACTCAGACTATTGTGATCCATATCGTTTTCATTAGCTGATATTTTTGAGATAGATCACCAGGCTTTTCTTCCTACTCCCTGTAAGTCTGGAAGCTCTGCAAAAATCTGTTTAGCATCAGAGCAACACAAAGCTTCCACTGACAGGTCGTGGCTGCTTATGGGGTACACTGGTCGGGAACTGAACCCGGGTCTCCCTCATGCAAGGGGAAAATTCTACCACTGAACTACCACTGCCCTCATGAAGAAAGAACAGCGGAATAAAAATAAGAGGGGGCGGGAAGGTGGGTCTGGAACAGAGAGTACATACCCTGAAGCTGTATGGTACTAGGCCACGCCTTTCTTCAGTGTGGGCCTCAGATTTGGTTCTGAGCTTCCTAGTGTTCAGAACAAAGAGAAGAACCCCCATGAAGTCTAGAAAATAAACCAAACCACTTCTTGGGGGAAACACAGAACTTTCGTTTGGTACAAGCCTAGGATTATTAGACTTAAAAAAAAACAACAACCAAAACTCATTGCCATCAAGTCAGTTCCAACTCATACACGATATCCAGTTAAATCAGAATTTTCAGATAAATGACTAATTTTTTAGTGTAAGTATGTCCCATGCAATATTTTTAGAAAGATTTTTAGGTGAAAGCTTACAGAGCAAATTAGCTTCCCACTTGACAGTTTTCCCATGCAATACTGTTGCTTATCTCAAATTCAGATCTCACTGGGTGTGCTGTATTTTATTGCAACCCTGCTAAGCTATAATTTAGATAAGATACTTGTAACAGAAGGTCCATTGTGGCACATAGTTTTATATCTTGCTTTCCTATGGAATGACTAGAATGAACAGAACAGGAAATAGTTTATTTCCTAGAAACTAGCACTTCTGATTTCAACAGGACATCACGGTCAGTAAAGTAGAGGATCAGTGAAAACGAGGAAAGCCCACAATGAGCTGGATTGACACAGTGGCCCAAACAATGGACTCAGTCATACCAGTGATCATGAAGATGGCACAGGACCGAGCAATGTTTCCTTCTGTTGTACATAAGGTCGCCATGACTCAGAGCTGGCTTGATGGCAACCAACAACATCCATTTCAACAACATCAGAGTAAAGTATACTGTATACCATCAGAAACCGTAAACTAAAACATAATTACAGACTTTAGTAGAACTACATACACTTAGGAAAAATATAGGGTAGAAGAGGGTGAATAACTTACTGGAGAGAAAGAACTTCTACAGATACACAGTGCAAGATCCCCAAGTCTTCATTGTAACTCCTTTCTCCCCGTAACATTTCAGCTCACTCTACTTAGGGGAAAGGTAGGATTCACTTCAACGTACAACCCAACATAATGAAACAAACTCATCCATGTACTGAGGCTTTTCTGTATTTCAACGTTAGACATTTGAAAGGAAACACAGATTTTCCCCCAAAAAAGTCTTGTTAACTTGTGATCGTCCACTTTATATAAACAATTCATGTCCTCAGTTTTCAAAGGTTTTGATAAGAAAGAAGAAAATACATCAGAAACACACACAAAACTATCTAATTTTTGTACATAATTTCTAAAGATTTTGCTTTTTGGGTAGAACTGCCTGCAGATATTTTTATCTGATTTTCACACTCAGATAAGCCATTATCTTCTTACATGCATGTTTGTTGAGTTTCGTTTAAAATATAATCCTGCTGAAGAGGATTAATTTCTGAAAAGCAGTCGTGATTTATCCAGGCTCATTTTGTGTCTAATTAAAAAAAAAAATCTTAATATTAGCTTTTCTGCGGAAAACTCTGAAAGTCACCCCTTTAACAAGTGATTGAAGCTAACGTCACCAGTAATGGGACAAACTGACATCGTGTGTCGTCTGCTGCTACCATGTGCTGGCAAGAACACAATATCAGTCCATGGCGCTCTTGCCAAAAATGCATACCTTGAGTCTGAATATGAGGAAATATCAGTCCAACCCAAACTGAGGGACATTCTACAAAATAACCGGATTGTGGACTGTGCTCTACAAAAATGTCAGCATCATAAAAGACAAGAAGAACTGAGGAATATTCCAAAGAAGAGGCAACAAAAGAGACCTGACAACTGAATGAAACTCATTATCTGTATTTTTTTTTTTTTTTTTTTTGCTGTTAGGTACATAATTGGGACAAATTTTTGAAATATAATTTGTATATTAGATGTGAGTAGAAATACAACTAGAAAGGTCATTAGAAGTGAGGATGGTGATGCTTTGGCTTGCTTACTTTGGACACGCTACCAAGAAAGACCAATTGCTAGAAACGGATACTATGACTGGTAAAGTAGAGGGTCAGCAAAAACAAGAGAAGCCATAATGAGATGGACTGACACAATAGCCTCAACATGAGACTCAAACATACCAATGATCATGAAGATCTCACAGGACCAGGTAACATTTTGTTCTGTTATACATAAGGTTGCCAGGAGTTGGAGCCAACTTGTTACCAGCTAATGGTACAGTGGTTAAGGGCTGTGGTGCTAACCAAAAGATCAGCAGTTTGAATCCACCAGCTGCTCCTTGCAAACCCTATGGGACAGTTCTACTCTGTCCTATAGGGTCACTATGAGTCAGAATCGACTCGATGGCAATGGTAATAACAATAACTGTATTGTTGCCAATTTAATTTGTTAATTGTACTGTAGTTACATAACAGAATACCCTTGTATTATGGAAACACATACTTTAGGAGTAAAGGAGCATAATATCAGTAAATTACTCTCAAACAGTTGAGAAAAATGTGTGTGTGTGTGTATGTGTGTAGTGAAAGAGAAACAAAACGTAGCAGATGTTAACCATTGGGTATCTGGGTGAAGAGTATATGGAAATTCTTTGTCCTAGTCTTGCAACTTTTCTGTAAGTCTGAAATTATGTCCAAATAAAACATTGAAAGAAAAAACCATTTCCTTTGGCAAAACTAACCCAATATCATTTGGATAGGAGTCTGCTTTGTTTTGAAGTTTATTGGGACTTAAGAAAATTACATTTGGACTCAACAGTCAGCTCTAACGCATTAATTCTTTCAAGATCCAGTTATTTTCTGCTTTGAATTTTTTTTTGTTAATACCATGTGTTTTCCGTAGTGGAATGCATGCTGAGTCACCAAGTGTGTTTATGTTTTTGGTTGGTAATATAGATTTTGAGAAATACTATGTGAAAAAGCATGATTTGTGGGAGCCCCTCTGGCCCACTGGTCTTGGGTAGCAGGCTTTATTGTGGGGCATCTTTCATCTATGAGTGGCAATCGACTTGATGGCAATGGGTTTGGCTCCATTTGGGTACATGTGGCACCTCTGGTTTTGTCTAATACCCCAGCTACTTTGCTTCAATGAACATTTCTTTCCCTTTCACTGTTACACAAGTCCCCACTGGAGGGAAGCAAATAATTTCAGTGGGAAAAGTATCCTCCCAAAGAACTCCAGAGGCATGAAAAGTGGGTGGCATACTCTGTGTTCCACTAGTCACGAACGGGTTTTAAGCTATCTCTGCCATCTCCCCAAGTGGTCCACAGGATGGCTCCCTAGAGCCTACGGTTGTCTGCATGCATACTGGATATTTCAAATTTATTTCATTTCTTTTTTCTTTTCACAAATGAGAAAGTTTCAGTTTCTATCATATTCACAGACAATTTGGACTACACCTAATCAAGTCAGTACAATAGAAAGCAATGTTTCAAATATCTAAAGGTAAGGCCAGTTCCTTCTTCTTGGATTGCTACTGACTCTAATTGAATAGTCTTATGAATTGACTCAGATGCCATGTGAAATCAACTGAATCTCGAATAACTCTGTGAATTCTATTCCATGTTATTTTTCTCTAGCTAGAAATATTCTAATGGAGAACAAAGAAACGAATAATGCAATTTTCACCTGACTCTTTTCAAGACAAGTTAATCCCATTTTGTTTCCAACACAATATTGAACATGCATAGTATTTTTTTAAAACAAGGATCAATGCCTTATCTGCGTGTTAAGGTGATGTTTAGCGATTGGTGTATGTCGCGTTAGTTTGGACATGCAGAAACTCATTTCTACTTTAAATATTAAGGACCAAAATACAAAAAAGCAGTTCTTTAATTTCAATTGAATAGTCCACTTGTTAACTTGATTGACTTTAAAATTCTCTTATGCTCATATAATGTAGGGCCATAATAAAAGAAAACTGGTATGGGAAAAATATTAATATCATTTAATACTGATTATTTCTTTATTCCTTCAACAAATACACGTTGAACAACTACCAGATGCTAGGAACTCATCAAGGCTCAAAGAACAGAGATGGATGAGAAAACGCTAACCCTCATGAAACTTACATTCTACTAGGAAGTCACAGAATACTCAGGTAAACAAATGAAAATAAAATAAAACAACCTTTTCAGATATGGCAAAGGATGGAGTCCCTGGGTGGTACAAATGGTTAATGCACTTGGCTGTTATCCAAAAAGGTTGGTGGTTTGAGTTCACCCAGAGGCATCTCAGAAAAAAGGCCTAGTGATCTACTTCCAGAAACTCAGCCACTGAACAGCCTGCGGAGCACAGTTCTACTCTGACACACATAGGGCCACCATGAGTTGGAGTCAACAGCGACTGGTTTATGGAGAAAGATAAATCAAGGAGGTATTGGGGAGGAGCCGGAATGTTAGAGAATCCTCACCCAGGAGGTACCATGAGCAGACCGCCAGGGATGGCTATGAACACATGGAGAAGATGCAGGGAGGGAAGAGGGGACAGAGCGTCCACAGGCTAGGACCCAGCCCTGTGGCAGGAGAGATGATGGTTTATTAGGAAGAACCACAGAAGGGTGGTGTTCTTCCAATGCAGCCAGCGTGGAGGAAGACTGGGAGGAGGTGAGCCCAGGAGCTGGGCAGGAGTCAGATCATGACAGACTTCACAGGCCAGGACAAAGGGTTCAAGTTCAATTCCAAGAGTGAGGAAAAGACACTGGAGGACTTTATACATCACAGTGACGTGATATCCTTTATATTTTAGAAAATATTTTACTTTGAAATAATTTAAGATTTACAGAAGACTTGCAAAGATAGTACCGAGAGTTCTCAGATGTCTGCCACATAGTTTCCTGTAATGTTAACATCATACGTAGTCACGGTCCATTTCTCATGATACTTTATGTTTTAAAAGGGATCAGTCTCCTCACTGTGTGGAAAATATTTAAAACTACTAATCACAGCAAATATTTATCAAGTGTTTATTATGTTCCAGACACTGTTCCAAATGCTTTGTACATGTAGATTCATCAGTACTCGCAAAATCAGTGTACCTGAGTATGAGGTTGGTACTATGTCATTATCCCCATTTCACACTGAGGCAGGGAGAAGTGAGTGCTCACCTCTTGCCCTGTGTCATACAACACACAAGTGGCAAGGCTGCTTTTCAAACTCAGGGTGTCTGACTCCAAAGCCCAGATCTGGAATAGACTAGAGGAGCAGAACTGAGGCTGAGAGACCAACCAGGAAGCTATTACAGTGGTCAGGGCAGAGGCGATGGTGTCGAGGGTGGTGACAGACAAGTGGAAGTTAGGGTTAATAGAATGGGCTGATGGTCTGCAAATTGGAGGGTAAGCAGAAAAAAAAGGAAGGAGTATGGGTGACTCCTAAACTTTTATCCTGAGCACTGACGGAATGGTGATGTCATTTTCTGAGAGAAGATGGACTGGGGGAAGAGTAGCTGGGAGGGTAATGGGTTCTGCTTTGGACACAGTGATTTAGCAAAGTCTGTGGAGCATCACACTGTAGCCGAGTGAAGAAAGTGAGTGTTTTTAGAGGAGGGAGTGAGCAACTGGGACATACTGCTGAGAGGTGAGATAAGTTGAAGCAACGGAATGCACCACTGGGCTTCTGTCTTAGTCATCTAGTGCTGTTATAACAGAAACACCACAAGTGGGTGGCATTAACAAATAGAAATTTACTTTCTCAGTTTAGGAGACTAGTAGTACAAATTCAGGGTGCTGGCTGTAGTGGAAAGCTTTTCCTCTCTGTTGGCCCTGGGGGAAAGTCCTTGTCTCTTCTCAGCTTGTTTCTGGGCTCCTTGGTGATCTTTACAGGGTGTGGTATCTGTCTTCCCCATCTCCACTTCCTTGCTTAATGTGCTCTTTTTGGATCTCAGAAGAGATTGATTTAAGACACACCCTACACTAATACTGCCTCATTAACACAACGGAGGTTACAACAAACACATGTAGCACTCACTCGTCTGTGCCAAGAAATTTGGAAGACTGCTATCTGGCCAATCGGCTGGAAGAGATCCATATTTGTACCCATTCCAAAGAAAGGTGATTCAAGAGGATGCGGAAATTATCGAACAGTATCATTAATATCATACACAAGTAAAATTTTGCTGAAGATCATTTGAAAGCAGTTGCAGCAAGGACAATGACAAGGAACTGGCAGAAATTCAAGCCAGATTCAGAAGAGGATGTGGAACCAAGAATATCATTACTGATGTCAGACGGATCCTGGCTGAAAGCAGAGAATATCAGGAAGTATCTTATTGCCTATGCAAAGGCATTCAACTGGGTGGATCATAACAAATTATGGATAACATTGCAAAGAATAGAATTCCAGAACACTTAATTATGCTCATGAAGAAGCTGTGCATAGACCAAGAGGCAGTTGTTCCAACAGAACAAGGGGATACTGAGTGGACTAAAGTCAAGAAAGGTGTACTTCAGGGTTGTATCCCTTCACCATACTAATTCGATCTGTATGTTGAGCAAATAATCTGAGAATCTGAACTATATGAAGAAGAACGGGGCATCAGGACTGGAGGGAGACTCATTAACAACCTGCTATATGCAGATGACACAACCTTGCTTGCTGAAAGTGAAGAGGACTCGAAGCACTTACTGATGAAGATCAAAGACTACAGCCTTCAGAATGAATTATAGCTCAACATAAAGAAAACAAAAATCCTCACAACTGGACCAATCGACAACATCATGATAAATGGAGAAAAGATCGAAGTTGTCAAGGATCTCATTTTACTTGGATCCACAATCAACACCCACGGAAGCAGCAATCAAAAAACCAAAGGATGCATTGCATTGCACAAATCTGCTGCAAAAGCCCTCTAAACTTTAAAGTGTTAAAAAGCAAAGATGTCACTTTAAGGACTAAGGTGTGCCTGACCCAAGCCATGGTATTTTCAACCACCTCATACGCAGGTGAGAGCTGGACAATAAATAAGGAAGACTGAAGAATTGACACCTTTAAATTATGGTGTTGGCAAAGAATATTGAATACACCATGAACTGCAAGAAGAATGAACAAATCCGTCTTTGAAGAAGTACAGCCAGAACGCTCATTAGAAGCAAGGATGTCGAGATTTCATTTCATATACTTTGGACATGTTACCAGGCGGGACTAGTCCCTGGAGAAGGACATCATGCTTGGTAAAGTAGAGGGTCAGCGAAAAAGAGGAAGAACCTCAAGGAAATGGATTGACACAGTGGCTGCAACAACAGGCTCAAGCATTACAACAATTGAGGATGGCACAGGACTGGTCAGCGTCTCGTTCTATTGTAAATAGGGTCACAATGACTCAGAACAGACTTGACAACACCTAAAAACAACAACAACAATATAACAAAGAAAGCCCATTCCCAAATGGGATTATAACTCCAGGTATACCAAAACCAAACCTGTTGCTGTCAAAGTCGATTCCAATTCATAGTGACCTTATGGACAGAGCAGAACTGCCTCACAGGGTTTCCAAGGCTGGTTGGTTCGAACTGCTGACCTTTTGGTTAGCAGCTAAGCACTTTAACCACTGCACCACCGGGGCTCCTCTAAACACAGGGATAGGGGTTAGGATTTACAACACATATTTTGGAGGGACACAGTTCAATCCATAACAGATTTTGTCCCATATCTGTTTATAAATCCATTTGAAAGCTTTCAAGATGTGAAATCCGTGTGGTTCACCAAGTTTATGTCCTCAGCCTGGCTCCTCCTGTCCAACTCCTGTCCTGCCCTGTTTACTGGGAGAGGGACAAGGAGAGAGAGACAGAGGAAACAAGGTGGGGGAAGACATTAAGGAACTCAAAGAAAATGACAGGCTTTCCAGAAGAGCCGCCTGCCACCCGTCTTCACTTCCTTTCTAACAGACATATCTGTCTAATTTCTTTCCAGTATTAAGATACCTATAATCAACAACAATATACTTTCTCTAAGATTTCTTTAAGAATTCATTCAAACTGTCTGCTTCAGAATTATTATTTCCCCAGGCCTCTGACGACACAGCCACACTTACGATTTGTCACATGATCGATTACGCTATTTCCGGTTTCACCAGAGTTAAAATACACATCTATCTTTTTGCATGCAAGTTACAAAATTCCAAATCTTCTAAAGAATTTGAACAACTAACAACAATTTAAAAAATGTACTCTGGAAGTGTGACTGGATATATAAGAAAACTATAGATAAACTCATGGTTAGTGAAGAAGAAGAAGAAAACAAATGACCGGAAGCAAGAAAATACAGGTAAGAAGGAAACAGATTACAAAATTAGAAGTTCCAGGAAGGAAGAATATTCAAAACCAGATGGTCAGAAGTCAAAAGATACCGAAATGAACATGGATCGATAGTTATTTATTTCAAAGAGCAAATTGAGTAGAATGGTCCAGGAGAGCATATGATTGAAGGAAAAGCCTAACTGCATCTGGTTAATGTGTTTTGTGCTGTTCAAAAGGACAAACACACGACGCTGGGAGAACTCTAAATTTACCTTATAATTGTTGTCTCCACATTGTAATGCTAAGTATAAAGTAGTGACAAAATAATTATAGACATATTTCTATTTTGTGTTGGGTAAAATAGCACACGTTCCTGCACCCATGTATTACACGAGCCTCAAAGAATATGTTGTCAGTTTTCAAATGCTGTAGAAACTTTAGAGAGAAGTTCATGGTACTCTCTCTCTCATTCTACAAACCACTGACACAAAGATACTCCAAGGGAACCTTCAGTGTGGTAGGAGACACATGAACTTCATACACACAGATAAGCAGCACAGGGGCTATGTAACATGAGCTCAAAAAAAAAAAAACAAAGCAAAGGATTCTGTTATATCATGGAGTTTGATCTGGTTTTCTATTGCTTTGTAACAAACTACCCCAACACTTAACACAAAGCATAGGTCTTCTCTATGCAGCTGGATTGACTCAAAGCGTTGGGGGCTAGGTCAGCAAGGGGCTGGATGAGCACCTCTCTCTCTGTTTCTCTTCCCATCCCTCTCTTCAGTCCCTCCCTCCCTCCCTCTGTCCTTCTTTCTCTCTCTCCTTCCATATGGCCATTCCATGTCATTAGCTTAGATTTCCTCACAATGTGGCAATCTCTGGGTATCTGGATTTCTACCATGACATCCAGGGCTCTCCAAGGCCAAGATGGACATTGACAGTCTTCTTAAAAGTATAGTGTCCTTCCTACTGTACTCCACTGGTCACAGCAGACACTGGCCAGCCCAGGTTCAAGGGCAAGGGAAATAGACTCCACCTCTCGATGGGAATATAGACAAAGAATTTGTGGACATCTTTAATATGCCACAGGGTTTATCTCCAGTATGACAATTTAAGTATTTATCATGCAGTGAAGAAGGAGGTAATGCTGTGTGATTTACGGAGATACACAGGGAAAGCGAAGAAGAAGAAACCTTCTTGGACTACTTGTGTAGGCTGCTTCTAACTCCAATGACAACTTTAATCTACATAAGTAGTTGCATCTGAAACACAGAACCAAGAAACACCTGCAAGTAATGTTGCCATGTGGAGTGGGCCAGTGACAGGTGACAGTGAGAGGCTCATGCTGAAGGACAGGACATTGGTAGACTTGGGATCAGAGGTGACCGAGACATCTTCGGTCCACGCGAGATCACTTACAGCATAACAATGCCATTTTGCAAGAGGTCTGCTCTGCCTCTCAGTATCAATGACTTATTTTTGTCCTTCAACACATTTTTGACACGTTCACCTTGGGCATGAGGTAGGACAGCAACTATTTTCAGTTGTGTTATCTAGAGAATGATTACCAAGTCACTCTACCTGGGAGAAGGCAGACTAAGATGAGATGCACTACTATGATTGGAAGAAAGAAAGAACTTTCAGGTAATAAAGGTGATTAAAGGCTAAGAGCGTTCACGTCTGAAAGCCAGAGAATCATTTATCCTGAAGATTTTCATCTTTAATAATACGTATTCTACAAAAAGCAACTGTTTAAATGGCCTTCTACTCTTCCCAATGTATGCACTCTCTTTCATTTTGTTTCCACCTTTGGGTTGCTGTTTCTTTTTTCTTCTCCATCCCTCCATGTCCTTTCTCTCCCTGCTGTCTCCTCTCCAACCTGCCTTGCCTAATACCTCCCACATGTCCCCAGCAATATGCACAGGCAACCACTAGGGACATATAACACCAAAACAGGCTCCTAACTACTTTTCTACTGGCTTCTATTCCCATTATGGTCTGGGTGTACTTTTGTCTGGATGTAGATGTTGTACCAGATTATTTTCTTGATCATTTAAGATCATTTCATTATAATAATGTTCATATTAATATGCAAATTTGGGCAGACACTTTTCTTTGCCTACGCAATGGCCATCCACCTCTTTCTTCCCTGCTCATTGAATCACAGTTTTGTTTCAGGACCCAGATGGAGAGCCTTTCATGTCTTGGACATGGGCCCCTCTGACTCACACAAAATGACTGTGACCAGTTTCAGCCTGTCACAGGAGCCCCGTACCTCCTTTAAGAGATTAGGAGGGTTCATGTGGCCCAGTCCTGGCCAATGACAAGTAAGAGGATGTTGGGGTGGGGGAGGCTTCTGCAAAATACTTTCTTCCATAAATCCAAGAGAGAAACTCAAAAGGAGTATCTCTTACATCTTTCCTCATTCTTGGATCTGGGCTGATGAGATGACATCTAGAGCCGGGCAGCTGTGACCATAAAGAAGAAAATATAGTGAAGGAGCGGAAATGTCCGGACCCTTGACAAAATCTCTGAGCTCCTGAATAGACCTTTGGCCCTGCCCACCTCTGGATTTCTCACAAGTAAACACTAAATGTCTAATGTTGTAAGCCTCAGCTGATCAAGTGTTCTGTTATTGAGAGCTGGAAGCACTTCTTTTGAGAAGAGAAAATGCGCCATGAATATTTTCACATTTCTGCACAGTCAGGGCTTCCTGAGAAAAGATTACTGAAAATCTTTGTCAATAGATGATTGGATGGACAGCCTACCCTGGAAGTCAGATGGTGTATCACTCCTGGGACACTGAAAGGCCCATCTCTTCAGGCGCCATTCACTCACAATCTAACGATAACAAAAACCCAGGGAACCTTTTTTTCCTCTCCTCAGAGAGGGATGTTTACATTCTAGACCAAAGGTCGGTCTCTCTCTCTGGAGAGGAGAAGGCAGAGATATGACAGCTACCCTTACATAAGCTGTGTCTCACAACTTCAGGCCCTCTCCTGTGGTACAACCCCTGCAGGTGCGGGCACATCTGGCCCTCAGCATGATAACCCACGGGGTCTGGGGTGTGGGGAATCAGTGCTATAGCACACTTTGTGAGTAAATGAAACGTCTGTCCTGTGGCCCAGAACTGGCACGTTCACATTAATGAAAATTGTTGTTACATCTCTAACATGAACCTCACTCATACTCTTTACTTAAGACAAAACAAGGTAAAGGCACTGGATATGTGTGCGGGAAGAAAGTAAATATTGTCACCAACTATATAAGTTTTTCTGTACCATATGCTTTTTAAGAACTGCTGGCCCAAGAAATCAAAAGTTCTTTCCCGTGTCCTCCCTAACAAACAAGTTAGGACACAGAAGGCCTAAAGTACCTATGGAAGATGAAGTCCATCAACCAAACAGTAAAGAGTTCCTCAGAGTGTTACAACCATGTGGTATCTGGGAGTAGAAATCTCTGAATGACAACATGTGACTGGGGAAAAGTGACATTCAGCAAGTGTTTACTGAGAGGGTAATGTCACATGGCATTGTTCTCGGTGCTGCTGATGGAGTGACAAATAAAACAAGCTTAGCAAATTTATATTCTCAGAAAAAGGAGGGAATGCAACATAAATAAGCAAAACAATCAAACAAAAAAGCACCAGATAGTGATGAGTGTCATGAATAAAGTTAAAATAGTAAAGCGATGAGATGCGATTTACATTTCACAAAAATCATTGCTGTCTCTGTGGAGACGTATAACAAATTTTTGAATGTTTGTGGGGAGAAATTATTTGATTAAGACTTGAAACAACTTTCAATGAATAACCTTTATTTAGAACAACCTAACAAATATTACTTTTGATGAACAGCTAGGGAAATCCCTGTAAATGGATCAAGCTGTTTTATTATTTCTCCTCGAATGTAAACGAATGTCATTCCCATCCCTTTGGAGTTGTTCTATAAGGCTGGGGATTGCTGCCCTCTCACCCACTCCTTGCCCTCATGGACTACTCTCCTATACAATCAAGTATATACTGCAAATCCCCAAAAATGACCACGGAAAAGGAAAAAACTGGGGTTGCTCAGAAATGTAGCATTTTTAAAGTTTATTGACAGAGGTATCCATTGTTCTTTAAGTATCTACTAATATCTCTATTCTGGACTGCCCAGGTCCTCATTCTTGTATTGTAAAATATAACCTAGGAAATACAGCGTATATGCATTTCCACTTAACCTGTCATCACTTGTGCTCAAATTTGTTCTGAAAATTCTAGAAAATGGAAGAAAAGGAAAAAAAAATAGGTATAAATATTAGGAAAAGACGAGAAACATATTATTATTTACAAATGATTTTAAAAAAATCCAAGGAAATTATCTGAAGCCTCACTAAGCTAGGAGAAGCACAAATCCCATATAGAAAACTCACAATGTTATAGACAAAAACAATACAAAAAATGTGATTAAAAAAATGAATTCACAGTGGCAATAAAAATACAAAATGCTTAGGAAAACCTTTAATAGGAAATGTGCAGGTCTTGAATCAAAAACAATAACTACAACAGTAAGAACAAAATACAGAGCAAACGATGACTTAGTGATAATATGTATCATACTACTGAACTGAAATGCAATATTGTAAAGATTTTATACTTCTGAAAACTATTTCATGCTTGTAATCTAATTCTTATCAAGTCTCAATACTAGTATTTTGGAAACCTGGAAAAATAAACCCGAAGTATAAAATTCAAAAAAGATTTACTATGTAAAAGTTAAAAACTCTTATATAAAAAGGAAAAACAAACCAAGATAGACATATTAAAAGGCAAAACAATAATTTTTTTTTTAAAAAAACTGATAAACAAAGACTTTCCATCTCTCATATATAAAGAGTTTTATAAATCAATAAAAAAGAAGAACTACCCAACAGGGATGTGGACTAAGGACAAGGAACAGGCAAATTACTAAAGAAGAAATACAAATGTCCAATATTTATCTACTAAAATGGGATTGAAAGAGTTCTAGTGGCTCAAATGGTTAAGTGCTCAGCTGCTAACCAAAAGGCTGGCTGTTCGAACTCACTCCACAGCTCCGTGGGAGGAAGACCTGGTGATCTACTTCCATAAAGATTACAGGCAAGAAAGCCCTATGGGACAGTTCTACTCTGTCACATGGGGTAGCTATGAGTCAAAATTGACTTGATGGCACCATCATGTGAACCATAACAAATCACATCAAAACAATAACAAATCACACCAAAACAAACCATACTTTACCACATTATTATGGTAAAGATAATCTTATCTCTTTAACAAATGGTGCTGGCATAACTGAATATCCATCCATCTGCAAAAAACTGAAACAAGACCCATACCTTACACCATGCAAAAAAACTAACTCAAAATGGATCAAAGACTTAAATATAAAATTGAAAATGATAAAGATCATGGAAGAAAAACTAGGAATGCTAGGAGCCCTCATACATGGCAATAAACACAATATGAACCATAAGTAACACTGCACAAGCACCAGAAGAGAGACTAGATACATGGGAGCTCCTAAAAATCAAACACTTATGCTCATCAAAAGACTTTACCAAAAGAGTAAAAAGACAACCTACAGACTGGGAAAAAATTTGGGGCTATGACAAATCCTATCAGCGTTGAATCTCTAAAATATACAAGATACTGCAAAACCTCAACAACAAAAAGACAAATAACCCAATTAAAAAATGGTCAAAGGATATGAACAAGCACTTCACCAAAGAAGATATTCAGGCAACTAACAGACACATGAATAAATGCTCACGTTCATTAGCAGTTAGAGAAATGCAGATCAAAACTACAATGAGATGTCATCTTACCCCAACAAGGCTAGCCTTAATTCAAAAAACACAAAAATAATAAATGCTAGAGAGGTTGTGGGGAGACTGGAACACTTATACACTGTTGGTGGGAATATAAAATGGTACAACCACTTTGGAAATCAATTTGACACTTCCTGAAAAAGCTAGAAATAGAAGTACCATACGATCCAGCTACCCCGCTCCTTGGAATATATCCTAGAGAAATAAGAGCCATCACATGAGTAGATATATGCACACCATGTTCATTGCAGCACTGTTCACAATAGCAAAAAGATGGAAACAACCTAGGTGCCCATTAACAGATGAATGGATAAACAAATTATGGTAAATCCACACTATGGAATACTACGCAACGATAAAAAACAACGATGAAACCGTGAAACATCATATAACATGGAGGAAGCTGGAACTTATTATGCTGAGTGAATTTAGTCAGTCACAGAAGGACAAATACTGTATAAGACGACTATTATAAGAACTCAAGAAAAGGTTTAAACACAGAAGAAAACATTCTTTGATCATTACGAGGGTGGGGAGGGAGGGTGAGGGCTATTTACTAACTAGACAGTAGACAAGAATCATCTTAGGTGAAGGGAAGGACAGCACACATGACAGGGGAAGTCAGCACAACTGGACTAAACCAAAGCTAAGAAGTTTCCTGAATACAATCAAATACTTTGAGAGACAGAGTAGTAGGGGTAGGGGCCTGGGGACCATGATTTCAGGGGACATCTAGGTCAACTGGCATAACAAACCTTATTAAGAAAATGTTCTGCATCCTACTTTGGTGAGTGGTATCTGGGGTCTTAAAAGCTTGCAAGCAGCCATCTAACATGCACCAATTTGTCCCAACGACATGGAGTAAAGGAGAATGAAGAACACCAAAGACACAAGGAAAGTATTAGCTCAAGAGACAGAAAGGGCCAGATAAACCAGAGACTTCATCAGCCTGAGACCAGAAGAACTAGATGGTGCCCGGCTACCACCAATGACCACCCTGACAGGGAACACAACAGAGAGTCCCTGATGGACCAGCAGAAAGATGGGGTGAAGAACTCAAATTCCAGTAAGAAGACCAGAATTAATGGTCTGACTGAGACTGGAGGTACCCCAGAAAGCATGGCCCCTGGATTCTCTATCAGCCCAGAACTGAAACAATTTCCAAGGCCACCTCTTCGGACAGGGATTGGACTGGACTGTGGGACATAAAGTGATACTTGTGAGGAGTGTGCCTCTTAGCTCAAGTAGATACAAAAGACCAAAGGGGCAGCTTCTGTCCAAAGGTGAGATGGGAAGGCAGAGTGGGTTAGGAGCTGGTTGATTGTACATGTGGAATCAGGGACAGAAAGGAGGAGTGTGCTGTCACAGAATGGGGTGAGCAATTAGGGTCACGTAATAATGTATGTATAAAATTTTGTATGGAAGACTAACTTGAAATGTAGACTTCATTTAGACTACAACAATTAAAAAAAAAAAAGATAATCTTAAAAAAAAAATACACACAAATCACTAACCCATAGTCTATTAAATCAGATTAACCTTTGTGTCAGGAGATGATAAAGAACCTATTTCAATGATAATAATCAATAGCAGTATTATTTCATTTTCAGAGTTTATTGTTCTTCTGTTACTTACAAGGTTCTTCTGTTACATACTGACCTATGTACAAGAGGACAACAGTTAACAAATAGATTAAAGGTAATAATTTAGAAAATATAATCTGTATCCCTGAAAGAGCTAATCCATTATAAAGCAAATGAATGACCAAGTTCATCTAACTAGGAGCAATATTTCCTTCCTTCCTCCCTCTCTCCTTCTGCGTCTCTTCTCAGTTAAAGCATCATTAAAACATCTATCTAATAATATTACATATTAGGAAAAAAATTAGAAAATAATTCAAAATTGCTATTCTCCAATCCCTAGGAGGGAGAAAAAAAATTAAATCAGACTCCTATTAAAAAAATTAATTGCAGTTACCCTTGAGAGTTATTCTTTCTTTCCTTCATTCATATTCAGCAGTGTATCTCTCAATGAGAATTCTTAAGTGGCAATTTACAACAAAGACTTCCTAAACTACATGAATCTTTTCTAAATCATCATTAGTTAGACCATACTCTCAAAATCACATTTCTAAGTTATTTACCATTTGATTTCCTATTGTTTTTCCTATTTCCTTTTTCTTTCTTTTTTTTTACATTTAGTTTAAGGAACAAAAGTGAAACAGAAGCAAAACATATATGGATTTTAAAGTCATCATTATTTAAAGCACGATCTATTTGGCAAAACTAAAAACTTTTATTTTCTAATAAAGTGCTTATAACGTTATATTTAAATATCCAAAACAATAACCCAATATTGTTATGGATTGAATTGTGTCCCCCCAAAATATGTGAATTCCTGGCCCTTATACATGTGGAGAGCCCTGGCGGGACAGTGGTTAAGAGCTCAGCTGCCAGCCAAAAGGTCGGCAGTTCGAATCCACCAGCTGCTCCTTCAAAACCCTAGGGGCAGTTCTACTCCCTTCTATATGGTCACTATGAATTGGAATTGATTTGATGGCAATGGGTTTTTGGGTTTTGTCCGTGTGAATGTAATCCAGTTTGGAAATAGAGTTTTTTTTTTTTTTTTGTAATGTTATTGAGGCCATACCAGAGTAGGACGGGTCCTAAACCTAATTACTTCCGAGTTATAAAAAGAGCAGAACTGGATACAGAGACACACCCAGGGATGACAGGCATGAAGGGACTCCTGGGTGACAGACAAAGAAGGACCCTCCCTGGAGCTGATGCTCTGATTTGGACTGTTAGGATTGTAAGAAAATAAATTACTGCTCTTTAAAGCCACCCACACGTGGTTCATTTTGTTACAGCAGCCCTAGGAAACTAAGACAAATATGAAGAAGTGAGGTAATTCCCATTCTCCCTCCTCTCAGCCTGACAGAACCTGTTACCCAATTCTACCATATTTGATATACGTGTCTTGCAAGAGCTACACACACACACACACACACACACACACACACACACACACACACACACACACTATATGTTTTTGTTGTCAGGTGCTGTGGAGTCGGTTCCGAGTCATAGCAACCCTATGTACAACGGAACGAAACACTGCCCAGTCCTGTGCCATGTTCACAATCGCTGTGTTTGAGTCTACTGTTGCAGCCACTATGTCAACCCATCTCATTGAGGGTCTTCCTTTTTTGAGCTGACCCTCTAATCTACCAAGCATGGTGTCCTTCTCCAGGGACTGGTCCCTCCTGATGACATGTCCAAAGTATGTAAGATGAAGTCTTGCCATCTCTCCTTCTATATACTATATAGATATGTTCCAAAGTAATTGTCCAGATCCAATTAGAATCCATGCTGGCCCCTATTAAAGAGCTGGATTTTTATACCAATTGCTAAAGCTATAGGAAAGACCTCCAACACAAATAATTTGTTAGAGTTAAAAAAAAAAAAAAATAACTGGATACAAGTGAAAATCAATACTGCCTTGTCTTCCAACGGCCTTACCATTTTTGATATAATTTATTGAGAGTATAAAAGTGTTCATTCATTTGTACCTAACTTCTGTTTGTTGCTTAGGCCCTATTAGACATGCTATGTTTTCTTAGAAAATGCTAACATTGAGTTGTCCCGTATGGAATACTTTAGTGTGAGAGAGAAATGTCAAGGTTAGAATTGCTAAGACATTTGCCCTCTGTGGGTTTCTAGGCGGTAAATAATCAGCCATCTGCAGCATCAAGTTATCGTTCAAAAGATAAGGTTTCTTTCTCCACACCTACAAATTTAGTGTATCTTTTCTTTCTTTCATTTAACACTTAGATCTGCATTTTCAGAGCATCTTAACAACGTGTTGTTCTCTTATTATGCCTATATTAATGCAGTTCAACAAATGATGATTATTATGAGCAAACTAATGACTCTTGGGAATATAAATAAGATACAACCCTTGCCCTCAAAGAGCCCACAGCCTAGTTGGAGAGATGTGTAAACAAATAAGTATAATAAAAGGCAGAATGATAAAGGTTCTAATAAGTCCTTTTGTTTTATAAAGGTCTACACAGTTTTCAAAGCCCTGTAACACACTTCACTTCACTTGATCTACACAGGAAGCATTTGAGGTAGACCAGGCAGACAGAATTATCCCCAGTTAACAGAAGAAGAAAATACGCATAAGAATATTAGGGAGTGGATCCACATTCATAAGTGTAATTAGCACCAACAATGCTAAATTGCTGATTCTCTCCTTAGCCCCATCTTGTCTAACTTCTGTTTCATTCACTCTTCCCTGTTTTCTGCTATTTTGTTGACATCTGTCATCTGATTCTTTTCGTCTCTCAAATTCTTTGTTCTTGCAGATGTATACTCTTTTTATTCCTTCAGTGTCATTTCGGTGGGATTTCAGGATGCAACAGAAATAAACACATGTAACTTTTTTAGAGGTTCCTGGATGGCACAAACAGCTTATGCTCTGGTACTAACCAAAAGTTTGGTGGTTCAAATCCATTTGCGGCACTATGGAAGGAAAGCCTGGCAATCTACTTTTGTAAGATTGTTGTTGTTGTTGTGTACTTCTGCGTTTTGACTCATAGCGACCCCATGTGACAGAGTAGAACTGCCCCATATGCTCTCTTTATGGGAGCAGATTGCCAGGTCTCTCACCTGTGGAGTCGCTGCGTGGGTTCCAACTGCACACCTTTCCAATAGCAGCCAAGTGCTTAACCATGGTTCCACCATGGCTCCTTCTCCATAAAATTGCAGCCATCAAAAACCTTATGGAGCAGTTCTCCTCTGTCACAGATAGGGTCACCATGAGTCAGAATAGACTCGACAGCAACAGGTTTGGTTTTGGTTTATAAATTCTTTAAAAATCAACGTGGGATGAAATTATATCTAATCATAAGCTTTGGGAATGCCTTTTAGGGGAGATAAAATCTGACCTGGACCTTTAAAATGAGTAAGAGAGAGTAGACCACTGACCTAAAAGGGGTACCCAGGAGAAGGAGGCAAAATGGAAGACTTTTAAACATATATGATAAGCTACATTAATATTTTAGAGATCAATGTTACTTTTTTCCCCAGCGTTGAAACTCAACAAAAGGCCAATACTTGAAACTAGTATAAGCTCTTAGAAATTGAGACTTCAAAACACAGATGCAATCAAAACCATTTTGTTAGAGACATACCTTCAGATTTCAGCTTGAGCAGGCTTTCAAATCAGAATTTACAAAGCTGCATCTAGGAAGATGGCAGCGTTTACAAAACACAAACAGGACAGCTACACCAACACAACATGGATGGGGGGCTGAGAACAGTTCAGCCTCCAATTTCCTCTGCCAACAGCTCCCTAGGCCAACGTCCCTCTTTAGGATGAACAAAAAAGGATGAACAGAATGGAAGGCAAATGGAGTTCATTCAACTGGAGGAAGAACCTGCATTACAGCTGCTCACGCTCACTTGGAGATCTGCTCATATTTTATAGAGATTAGAGCACGTCTTTCAATGCTGAGCGTTTATGTTATGGACACATACGTAATTTATTGGATACCAAAAATAGCACTCTTAGACTAGATGCTTTTCTTTATGTCTGACAAATAAAGATTTAAATTAGAATAAACCTTAGATTTAAAGTTATATGCTACCTTATTTTGAATTCTAGAGTAAAATATCTGAGTTCCTCAAAATCTACTATTTCTGCTTTCTCACATTATTTCTGTGAAGTAGGGGGGTAGCAAAGCCTAACACAATTTAATAACATCTTAAATTTTGGGATATAGCTGCAAGAGGTAGATCAGTGTACCACCTACCTCCTTTAAGGGTGAGAGTTTTGCATTAATTTAGATGACTGAACGCCTGTACACAAATGTATTAGAATTCAACAATTCACTTTCTTCCATGAAAAAATACATATGTGCAGAGCCCTGGTGGTGCAGTGGTTAAGAGCTTGGCTGCTAATCGAAAGGTCAGCAGTTCAAATCCACCAGCCACTCCTTGGAAACTCTATGGGGCAGTTCTAGCCTGTCGTATAGGGTCATTATGAATCAAAATCAACTGGACGGCAATGGGTTTGGGTTTTTTTTTGGAAGGATATGTGTGTGTAACCTTGCTGGCTGAAGGTGAAGAGGACCTGAAGCACTTACTGATGAAGATCAAAGGCCACAGCCTTCTGTATGCATTACACCTCAACATAAAGAAAACAAAAATCCTCACAACTGGACCAATAAGCAACATCATGATAAATGAAGAACAGACTGAAGTTATCAAGGATTTCATTTTACTTGGATCCACAATCAACATCCATGGAAGCAGCAGTCAAGAAATCAAGACACACTGCATTGGGTAAACATGCAGCAAAAGATCTCTTTAAAGTGTTGAAAAGCAAAGCTGTCACCCTGAAGACTAAGTGTGCCTGACCCAAGCCATGGTGTTTTCAATTGCCTCATACACATGTGAAAGCTGGACGATGAATAAGAAGACCGAAGAAGAATTGACATCTTTGAATTGTGGCGTTGGCCAAGAATGCTGAATACGCCAAAAGAATGAACGAATCTTTCTTGGAGGAAGTACAACCATAATGCTCCTTAGAAGCAAGGATGGCAAGACTACATCTCACATACTTTGGACATGTTACCAGGAGCAATCAGCTCCTGGAGAAGGACATGATACTTAGTAGAGGGCCATCGAAAAATAGGAAGACCCTCAAAAAAATGGATTGACAAAGTGGCTGCAACAATGGGCTCAAGCATAACAATTGTGAGGATGGTGCAGGACAGGGCAGTGTTTCATTGTGTTGTACACTGGGTGGCTATGAGTCAGAACTGACTCCACGGCACCTAACAACAATAACATGTGTGTGTAAATTACAGATTTTTCAATGTTCGGTAGAGAAGGGTCATAGTCACGGCAACCTACTCTGTCTTAGTGGTAACATTATCAGACAGATTTTTTGAGGCAGTGGTAGATGTGTATCAATCAGATGTCAATGGGGGCGAGAGGCGCTGTCTCCAGGGAAGAATGTCAAAAACAGAAATTTAAATCATTTGATAAATGGTATAGTAGATGATCCACCATGAGTTGGAATAGATTCGATGGTAATTTTTTTTTTTTTTTAATAGTAGATGGAGAGTCCTATGGGATCAGGCAGAGAAGCAAAGGGGGGCTTCTTAGGCAAACAAAGACACATGTGCTAAGACACTAAGCCATCTGAGGAACCACAGTTCTTTGATAAGCCTTGAGTTTAAGAGGAAGGGGCATAGAGGTGAGAGGAAATAAGATAGGTCTTATGTGTAATGATGTGTTTTCTATGCATGATGAGGTCTTCGCATTTGATCCTAAAGGCCCGGGGGAGCCTTACTAACATTTTAAGGAGAGTGACGTAGATTCCCGGTCTCAAGTAATAACGGTGGAAGCAGTGGGAAGAACTGACTGTTTTTGGAAGATTAAGAAGTTGTACAACATTCCAGGTCAGATGGGATATGGCGGTGAACTACAGACATTATTGCACCAGGAAAGGATGCAGTAGGAATTAGGAGCTGACTAGGAGGCAGGACTGAGAAACTTGGTGACTAACTGGATGTGGCAGGGGAAGGGTCTGGGATAACTCTGGAGGTTCCAACTTTGACCAGTAAGTGGATAGTGGAGATACTCCCTGAAATAAGAACCTCATGTCATTTAGTTCTGTAGGGTAAACTGAAAACTTGTGTTTATATCTGGTATGTCCCCAACCATAAGGAAAGTCAGTAATTAGCTAGCCGGTCCATGTTGCAGAATGTCAGGAAGGCCCAGGATTTGGAGATAGCAGGTACCTGGAAATTTGGAGTGCGGGGCGGGGGGGGGGGGGGGGGGGGCGAAGTGAGAACAAGTGCTTGAAAAGCTAATATAACAGAGAGTTCGATTGCAGGATCCCAACTCCCAGCCTGCAAAGCCAGGCAACTTCTCCTCTCTACCCAAGCTAGAGACAGAAGATTTATTTTCCATAGAAGTTGGTCCAGAGGGAATGTGGAGTCAGGTCACCTGGCACAGCTGAGAAAGGAGACAAGAGGCTGTAGTGAAATCAGGGAAATTACCTGAATGGCTGCAGGCTAATTGGTGACACCACGGCCCCTTTCCTGCTTGAGTTCTCGACTGAAGGCACCCAGATCTAATATTACCTTCATCCCTATACCACTTGGCAGCAAGAGATTGTACAGTTTCTTTCTGGACAAACTGAATACCATCTCCCCCAAATTCTGATATGTGGGTGTGCTCCATTGTTCACTACTTTACTAGCTGATAGTGAACCCAGCGTTCAACAAGCAAACGCAGTGTTCAACAAGTTCAATTCTGCACACGGTTTCTAACACATTCTCTAATGCATTAAAAAAAACCATGATGGAAAAGCAAAAGAAGACAGGATATATGAAGACAACTTTAAAAATGAAAAAGATTAAATGACCAAAAGAAACTAAAAAAGAAATCCGGAGAAAATAATTTAGAGAAGAGTCAGAAACTTAAAAAATAAAAACAAAACCCAAACACTCAATTATAGTCAATATCATTGAAGAGATAAGAGGATACAATAAAGAAAAAATATTTAGGGGACAAAGAAGAAATTTTAAACATTAAACTTATGGTGGCAGAATTTTTTAAAATTTTTTATTGTGCTTTAAGTGAAAGTTTACAATTCAAGTAGTTTCTCCTACAAAAATTTATATACACATTGTTATGTGACCCTAGTTGCTCCACCTATACTGTGACAGCACACTCCCCCTTTCTACCCTGGATTTTCCATATCCATTCAACCAGCTCCTGACCCTCTCTACCTTCTCATCTCGCCTCCAGACAGAAGTTGTCCATTTAGTCTCATGTATCTACCAGAGCTAAGAAGCACATTCTTCACGTGAATCATTATGTCCCATAGTCCAGTCTAATCTTTGTCTGAAGAGTTCACCTCGGGAATGGTTTTAGTTTTGGGCTAACAGAGAATCCGGGGGCCATGTCTTCCAGGGTCCCTCCGGTCTCAGTCAAACCATTAAGTCTGGTCTTTTTACTAGAATTTGAATTCGGCACCCCACTTTTCTCCTTGGTGGCAGAAAATTTTAAAAATTCAATGTGGGAAACGAAGTTGAGGAAATCTTTCCGAAAGCAGAGAAAAAAGGTAGAGAAATGGGAATTAGGAGGTGGAAGATTTAAAGAAAATAACAAACAAAAACCCCAAAGGATGCCCCAAGAGGCTTAATATCCAACAAATGGAAATTCCAAAAAGAGAAAATAAAGAAATGAAGAGGAGAAAATTACCCAAGAGTTAAATACAGAAACGTTTCCCAGAACTGAAGAATATGAGTTTGGACTTCAAAGGGCTCCCTGAACAAGAGGGCCCTGGACAATGAATGGGGAAGACTCACACCAAGGCAGGCCATGGAAACATGAGGACACTGGAGGTCAAAGACTTGGAGAGGACAAAGTAGCTTACACACTGTCTTGGTCATCTAGTGCTGCTATCACAGAAATACCACACAAGTGGATGGCTTTAACAAAGAGAAATTTATTCTCTCACAGTCTAGTAGGCTACAAGTCCAAATTCAGGGTGTCAGCTCCAGGGGAAAGCTTTCTCTGTCAGCTCTGGAGGAAGGTCCATGTTATCAGTCTTGCCTTGATCTAGGAACTTCTCTGTGCAGGAACCTCAGGTCTAAAGGACGCGCTCTGCTCCTGGCACTGTTTTTGTGGTGGTATGAGGTTCCCGTGCGTCTCTGCTCGCTCCTTTCTTTTATATCTCAAAGAAGACTGGCTTAAGACACTATCTAATCTTGTAGATCTCATAAATATAACTGCCACTAATCCATCTTATTACATCATAGTGATAGGATTTACAACACACAGGGAAATCACATCAGATGACAAAATGGTAGACAATCATGCAGTACTGAGAATCACGACCTAGCCAAGTTGACAGATATTGTTAGAGGACACAGTTCAATCCATGACACACAGAGGACCAGGAATCAGACTCGCATCAGACTTCAACAACACACTCTGAGAGCTTGAAAAGAATGCCTTCAAAATTCTGCAGGAAAATAATTTCCTACCTGGATTTCCATATTCCTAGACAAACTACTGATCAAGTGTAGGGGCAGAATTGAGAATAAATCAATAAAGGGCAAGCACAGGATTCAGGAAAAAGTGGATAGTACACAGGAATGAGCCAAAGGGAATAACCTGGGAGTGTATGAGAAATTCCAAGATGGCAGCTATGTAGGGACTGTCCCAATAAGCCCAGGAAGAGGGAGGGGGCGTTATTGTGTGCTGTCAAGTTGATTCTGACTCATAGCGACAATTAAAGTTAAAGAAGTAACAGTATAATTATACTATGTAGAGCCTTTTATCCTAAGAGTCATCTTAGGATCTTCCTTTTTTTTTTTAACTTTGCCAAAATTAGGCTACATGTTACAACTGTCATCCAGGTGGCAATTCTGTCCAAGTTGTCATTGCCTGCACATACCCATGGAAATTTCCAGAATGGCTGTCAATAGCTTAGAAGAGACTCCCAAAGACAATAGTCGGTCACGCTTAAAAAAAAAAAAGAAAAAAGCTGCATCTTCAATGCCCTCGTGGATCACAGGTTAATATTGTTTGGCAAAACATGGAACAATCACAATTCTGAGACAAAACGTGGCCAAGGGGATCTGGGTTCTGACTATCAAGCAGTGTTACAAGTACATGAACTATTTATTTCGCTTTTAATTTTTAATACATCTACATGGGGTATAATGAAAAAGTTTCTACCAAGTCTTTAAGGGTGCTTTTGATAAATATAACCAAAATTTGAAGTATCAAAAACATCTTTTATAATCAATCGGCAATGTTGCTTTCTGTTTTTTTTCCTTACTGGAAAATAAAATAATACTGGATTTTACATCAATGGCATCTCAGTAAATACTTCATGAAACTGCAAAAGAACCAAAAGTGATACTATAGGAAGAGGGAAGCGGTAGGCTGGGTCAGTTAACACTGTGAGCTATTCTCCCGGGGGTCCTGTAACAAAACACCACAAACTGGGAGGCTCTTCAGAACAGAAATCTATTGTCTCACAGTCTGGAGGCCGGGAGTCTGAATATTAGGGTGTAACCATGTTGATTCCTTCTGAGATTTGAGTGAGAACCAGCTCCCTGCCTCTCACCTAGCTCTTGGTAACTATAGGGGCTCCTTGGCTGCAGCTACAGCATTAGCTGGCTGTCCTTCCTCTGCGTTTCTTCTGTTTTATAGACACCACTCATACTGGGTGGGTTAGGACCCGCCTACTCCATGTGACCTCATGCCAACGTAACTGAAAACATCCGCAAGATCCTATTTCCAAACAAGGTCATGTTCACAGGCATCAGGGGTTAGGACCTCAACATGTCTTTTAGGGGGACACCATTCAATATATGACAAACTATAAACTAGTAATTCTTTGATAAAGCATTTGAATTAAACAGCAAACAAAAAAGCATACAGGAGAGGGAGGCTTGGAGCGGACGGCTTGGCAAATTGGAGCTGGATCTGAAGTGGCTTTGAAAAAAAATGTATACTTTGCCCTGTTCCATGCACTGGTCACCCCCAAAATAGGTCTGAGAAAACACAGATTTAAGAATCATGACATGGGGTGGGGGAGGGCTGAGCCTGCCAGAGGATCAAATACATACAGAATGAAAATGCTTTTCAAATAACTGTAAACATAGAAATCAGGGACTGCTTCTCATTATGCTTAGAAGGGTGGCTGATGTATTTCTTTAGGCCATCATTTGATTCACCAAAAAAAAGAAAAAGAAAAAAACTTATAACGAGGCAATGACTCATAATGCAGAATTATTCTGAATATTGTCAGTGATTATAATATGAATGTATGTATGTATATGAATATATAAATAGATATTGTGTGTCATGCGTGGATTCTGACTCATAGGAACCCTATAAGACACAGTAGAACTGCCCATAGGGTGTTCAAGGCTGTAATCTTTATGGAAGCAGACTGCCACATCCTTCTCCCACAAAGCAGCTGGAGGGTTCCAACCAAACTGCCAACCTTTTGGTTAGCTGCCAAGCGCTTAACCACTGTGCCACCAGTGCTCCGTAAATAGATAATAGTGAATTGTACTATGTGCCAAGCACGAAGCTGAGGGCTTAAACTGTATTAATGCATCAAATCAACAATCTTAAGGCATAATTCCCCATATCGTGGCTGTGTTACAAAGAAGGGAAGTGAGGCTAAGCAACTTACCCAACCTCAGAGCAGATGTGTGGTGGGGCAGGGAGACCAACTCCAGAGCAAAGCCGTGAACAATTTGCTAGAGTGCTGCTTCTCCACACTTTCCATCTGATTGATCATTCTTAAGATGCTTTCAAATTTCAGCACTGCTGGAATACATATTTCTAAACATTGTAGGCAAAACACCTGGGTACAGCAAGGCTCAACTCCGTCTCTGCTTAGTCCCCAAGGTCAAAATCAAGGTGTAGGCAGGGCTGCATTCATTTCTGTAGGATCTGGGTGGCGAATCCACTTTTATTCAGGTTGTAGGCAGAATTCAGCTCCTTGTGTTATAGGACTGAGGTCCTGTTTGCTAGCTGGCTGTCAGCAGGGGGTCGTTCTCAGCTTATAGAGGCACCTGTACTCCCTGGCTGGTGGCCTCTTCAAAGTCCGCAACGGCAGCACTGCTCCTTCTCAGGCTTCTGAACGCTCTGCCTTCCTCTGCTCCTCCATCTCTCTGGCTCCAGCTGGACAAAGTTCTCTGCTTTTAAAGGCTCACGTGATTGAATGGGGCCCACCTGGATGACCCAGGCACATTCCCTCATCTGAAAGTCTGTAACTGTAATTATATCGGCAAAGTCTGTCCCAGCAGAACCTCGGTTAGTGTTTGATTGAATAAGCAGGGTATGGGAATCTTGAGGGAACTGCTTTACAATCCTGCCTACCACACTTGATATGTTTACTGATGGAGGTATTACATCAGAAATTAAAAAATAAATAAAAAGATGGACTCACTGAGGACCAGGAAGGATCTGTTAAACAATTCAAGAACAACGGTAAGGAAGTTGAAACAAGTACTTAAACAAGGTTTAAAAGGGAAGAATATGCTCAGCATTTCTCAAGCTGAAAGAACTGAAGAAGAAATTCAAGCCTCAAGTTGCAATATTGAAGGATTCTATGGGGAAAATATTGAACGATGCAGGAAGCATCAAAAGAAGATGGAAGGAATACAATGAGTCACTGTACCAGAAAGAATTCATCGACATTCAAACATTTCACAAGGTAGCATATGATAAAGAACCAACTGGTACTGAAGGAAGAAGTCCAAGCTGCACTGAAGGCACTGACAAAAAACAAGGCTCCAGGAATTGATGGAATACCAACTGAGATGTTTCAACAAATGGATGCAGCGCTGGAAGTGCTCACTTCTCTATGCCAAGAAATTTGGAAGACAGCTACCTGGCCAACTGACTGGAAGAGATCCATATCTGTGCTCATTCCAGAGAAAGCTGATCCAACTGAATGCAGAAATTATTGAACAATATCATTAATAAACACACAAGTAAAATTTTGCTAAAGATCATTCAAAACGGTTGCGGCAATACATCCACACAGAACTGCAAAGAAACTCAAGCCAGTTTCAGAAGAGGGTGTGGAACAAGGGATATCATTGCTGATGTCAAACGCATCATGGCTGAAAGCAAAGAATACCAGAAAGACGTTTACCCATGTTGTATCGACTATGCAAAGGCATTCGACTGTGTGGATCATAATAAATGATGAATAACATTTCGAAGCCTGGGAATTCCAGAATACTTAATTGTGCTCATGAGAAACCTGTACTTAGACCTAGAGGCAGCCATTTGAACAGAAAGAGGGGATACTGCGTGGTTTAAAGTCAGGAAAGGTGTGTGTTCAGGGTTGTATCCTTTCACAATTCTTATTTAATCTGTATGCTGAGCTAATAATCCGAAAAACTGGACTATATGAAAAAGAATGTGGAATGAAGATTGGCGGAAGACTCATTAACAACCTGCTACATGCAGATGACACAATCTTGCTTGTTGAAAGCAAAGAAGATTTGAAGCACTTACTGATGAAGATCAAAGTCTTCAGTATGGATTACACCTCAATATAAAGAAAACAAAAATCCTCACAACTGGACTAATGAGCAACATCATGATAAACGGAGAAAAGACTGAAGTTGTCAAGGATTTCATTTTACTTGGATTCACAATCAACACCCATGGAAGCAGCAGTCAAGAAATCAAATGACACATTGTACTGGGCAAATCTGCTGCAAAAGACCTCTTTGTAGGGTTAAAAAGCATAGATGTCACTTTGAGGACTAAGGCACGTCTGACTCAAGCCATGATATTTTCAGTTTCCTCATATGCGTGGGAAAGATGGACAATGAATAAGGAAGACTGGAGAAGAACTGATGCCTTTGAACTGTGGTGTTGGCAAAGAATATTGAATATTCTTCTGGACTGCCAGAAGAATGAACAAGTCTTTCTTGGAAGCGAGAATGGTGAGATTTCGTCTCTCGTACTTTGGACATGTTATCAGGAGGGACCAGTCCCTGGAGAAGGACACCACGCTTGGTAAGGTAGAGGGCCAGTAAAAAAGAGGAAGACTCTCAAGGAGATGGATTGACACAGTGGCTTCAACAATGCGCTCAAACATAGCAATGATTGTGAGGATGGCATAGGACCGGGCGGTGTTCCGTTCTGTTGTACACAGGGTCTCTAGAAGTCAGAACCGACTAGATGGCACCTAACAACAACAATAACACAACAGATTAGATTTTGATAGCTGGCAAAAACCAAATGGTATTTACAGAATTTCCATCAAAACTTCCACTTAATATCATTTTCCCTCCCACCATTCTTAATCTCAGATGTCAAACTGCAGTCAAGAAGCTCAGTTATATTTGTAGGTGGATGGTTCTTTTGAGTTTACAGTCTTTTCTTCCTCCACCCTTCGCAACAAGAAATTTTTCCTTTTTTGAGGAAAGAACTCAGACAAAGCGGTAACTGGGTAAAACTGCATACATATATGAGAAGTTAAATTCTGATTAGGTCCTCAGAAGAATGAAGATGGGAAAGCAAATGTCTCTTGAATGAGACAGTGAATGTGTACGTGGAGACAAATCTTTGAGCAGCTGGATGCATTTTGTGCTATAATGTACACTTCTAGACTGCCTTTTGGCTCTCTCCACCCAAGTCTTCCTCCACTTTAAAAACAACCTCAAAGTTTATTATCAAGGACACATGAAAAGTTAGCAGAAATTCTGAGAGATTAACAATGTTTTTATTTCACTGATTTCAAATACCTGATTTAGGAGAACATGCAGGGGATAAATACGTTAATAATTTCATAGAGATTCTCATAAAACTTAGCTCCAAATTTTAGCTAGGAGAAAAGAGCAGAGTGATGATTAAGCGGGAAATAAATTTTCAGGATGTCTTAATGACCACTAAGTCACCCATCTGCCCAATTGTATAATAACTGCAGATGTGGACAGAGAACAGCCAGCAGCCCAGTGTGGTAGCAGCGTGGGCCCATCCATCCCACCCTCATCCAAGCCAGCCTCTTCCAAAGGCAGTCACGTGACACAACAGTGGCTGACGAGACACAGCAGAAGTCTCCAGCGGGTTTCTAAGAACGTTTTGGCTTTTCTGACAAACGGGCCACCCCTTGCCTGCCCCTCTTCTCCTGCATGGAATGGGGAGCTAATGGCTAGAGCAGCAATAGCCGTGAACTGACTGGGAGAGGATGATTGAGAGAACTACATACAGTGATATCTGCCTGGACACAATACCAACAGCCAATGCCAAGAACTGTTTACTCTGACCTTGTTATTAGGTGAGAAAATAAGCCTCTGACTGAATGATATCTTCCCAAAAGATACGCTGAAGTCCTAACCCTTGTACCTGTAATATGACCTTGATCGGAAGTAGGGTCTTTCTTTGAAGATGTGATCAGCTAAGTTAATGAGGTCACACTGCAGTAGAGTGGATCCTAATCCCTTCTGAGCAGCGTCCTTAAAAAGGAGGAGAACAGACATGGAGACAGAGTCACGCAAACAGAAGACCATTTGAAGATGAAGCTGGAAAGTGAGGAACATCAAGGATTGCGCCGTCACTGGAAGCCAAGAGCGAGGAATAGGTCAGTTCCTCTCTCAGACCCTCAGAAGGAATCGCCATGGCTAACACCCTGATTTGGACTTCTGGCCTCCAGCACTGTGAGACAATATATTTCTGTTCTTTAAAGCCACTCACCTTACAATATTTTGTTACAGCAGCCCTGGGAGACTGAGATGTCGTAAATTTGTTTACGCATCTCCAGTTGGGTTCTCTATTATGTATGGCCTCAAAGAGCCCTAACGGATATACTTAGGTGCTTGCCCAGGACTCGCTTTTCTCTTCCTTCCTTCCTCACTGCTCCTATCATTTGAGTTCTCCTACCTCGTGCTTGATGCACTGACTTTTGACCTATGTCTGGACTCCCTTCCCTGCTAACCCCAGCTGCCCTACTCTTAGCTCTGCAAGCCTCTTTGACTTGGATGTCCTTTGCTATTTGGAGTAAAAACTACTCCGTCAGCACCAGACTGCCCCTATCCCCTTTTAAATTTTAAAATAATATTTGGAGTCCTGAAGGGAAAATCAAGTGTGAAACAACGTCTGCAATGAGGAGCATGCCCCTTTGCCTCGTACTGTTTCTGTACCAAAAACTATTTCTAGCAGTTAACTGGCAAGTCAGGACCAGGCTGATGAGAATAAAATTCACATGCATCATCATTAACAAGCTGCGTTTCCCCAGATCTTTTAAATCCATTCATTAAGAATTTAGAATAAATGCTTTGAAACCAGCTTTTCTGTTTCAGGGGGCAGGAACTCACACATTTTGTAGTCACTGCAAAATTTTCAAGGAGAAATATAATTACACTACACACTTTAGTATGGTGAGCATATGATATTTATATTTTTTCTGACTTCTTTTTAACTATGTTTTCTTCATAACCAACATCATAGAGGAGTTTGAATGAATCAGTAGATCTTATGATGGTTTTGAGGCTGCATTAAAAAAAAAACAACAACCAAAAAACCTGTTGACAATTCCGACTCATAGTGACCCTATAAGACAGAGAGGAACTGTCCCATAGGGTTTCAAGGAGCATCTGGAGGATCTGAACTGTTGACCTTTTGGTTAGCAGCCGAATGCTTAACTGCTGCTTTTCTGACACCAAACATTATAGATCAATTGCAATTTACCATCAGATCTGGTCCCCTCCGTCCCACTTCTGTTCTACCACCAGCTGCCCATGTTGGCCTCCACCTGGAAGGAGAACAGAGCTCACAGGGTTAAGGGCACCGTTCTCCAGATTGCCAAGTCTGCCCCAAAGCTCAGATGCCAGCTGCAAGCTTGGGAGTCCCCATGCCACTCTCACTTCTGACCTGCTGGCTACAAATGCAGGGTTTTCCTCCACCCCCTTAGGATGCCAGCTGTAAGATCAAGGGTCCTTAGCTCCCCTCACTTCTGATTTGCTGCTACTCCTTTGGGTTCAATAATTCGCTAGAACCACTCCCAGAACTCACAGAAAGCACTAATGATTACAGTTTTGTTATAGCAAAAAGAATACCAATGAAGACATGCATAGGGCAAAGTCTGGGAGGGCTCCCAACTCAAAGCTTTCACGTCCTGAAAAGGGACTTGCTGCCCCCTCAAGTGCATCAACCAGGAAGCCTATGAAGTCCACTGTCCAGAGCCTTTATTGGGGTCTCTTACATAGGTACAAGTGATTGAATAATGTCCCCCATGTCAGTTGATATCAGGAGGTGGTCTTTCTGGTCTGGCCAGCCCCGACCTGAGTCACCTCATTGGAGTAAACCCTCAGCTGTGGTCTGAAGGCCTCATCAAAGACACTTCAATCAGTGGGGAAATTTTAGGGTTTCAGAGGTGATCTCTCTGGAACCATGACAATGGCTAAATTCTTTGGGTAAAGTTAATTTCATTACCCCCAGAGAGGCACAGCCATTTCTAGGAAGCCAGTTCGAGAACCGCCGATAGAAGTCTTTTTGTTAAATCTGTAGACTATAGGTCTGCTATGGATTGAATTGTGTTCCCCAAAAAGATATGCTTTAGTTTTAATCCTGGAACATCAGAATGAGACTTTGGTGCAAGAGTCCCTAAGTGGTGCAAATGGTTAAGTGCATGACTACTAACCAAAAGGTTGGTAGTTCAAACCCACCCAGAGATGCCTTGGAATACAGGCCTGGAAATCTGCTTCTAAAAGGTCGCAGCCTTGAAAGCTCTATAGAGCAGTCCCACTCTGCACCCACTGGGTTACCATGTGTTATGGACTGAATTGTATCCTCCCAAAATATCTGTCAACTTGGCCAGGCCATGATTCCCAGTACTGTGTGATTCTCCACCATTTTGTCTTCTGATGTGATTTTCCTACGTGTTGTAAATCCGACCTCTAGGATATTAATGATTATCGGCAGTTAAGTTAATGGGCAGGACTCAATCTGTAAGATTAGGCTGCTTTTTAAGCCAATCTCTTCAGAGATATAAAAGAGGGAAGCTAGCAGAGAGACATGGGGACCTCATATCACCAAGAAAGCAGCACCTGGAGCAGAGTGTGTCCTTTGGACCTAGGGTTCCTGTACGGAGAAGCTCCTACCCAGGGGAAGACTGACGATAAGGACCATTCCCCAGAGCTGACAGAAAGAGAAAGACTTCCCCTGGAGCTGACGCCCTGAGTTTGGACTTTTAGCCTCCTAGACTGTGAGAGAATAAACTTCTGTGTGTTAAAGTCATCCACTTGTGGTATTTCTGTTATAGCAGCACTAGATGACTAAGACACTGTGAGTCCGAATTAACTCTAGCACAAACAACAACAGTAGTTAAGCTCACAGGAGGTCTTTTAGAGTAGGGTGGGCCTTAATCTCTTTATGACTATGTGCTTATAAAAAGAAAAAAGAGAAACACAGAGAGACACGCAGGTGCAGAGGAAAGACGGCCAGGTGAGGACAGAGTGATGCTGCCACATGCCAAGGAACACCTGGGGCTACCGCAAACTGGAAGAATTGTCCCTCAGAGCCTTCCGAGAGAGCATGGCCCAGCCGACACCTTGATTTTGGACATCTAGGAGCCTGGTGACACAGTGGTTAAGAGTTCGGCTGCTAACCAAAAGGTCAGCAGTTCAAATCCACCAGCCACTTCTTGGAATGAGTCGGAATGATCTCAATGGCAACGGGTTAGCCTCCAGAACTATGAGAGAATAAACTTCTGTTGTGTGAAGCCACCCAAGCTGTCCTCCTGTGTTCCTGCAGTCCTTGGAAACTATTACAATGGTCATTAATAAATGCTTCTATGTATCCATAAATAAATTACAACAAAGGAAAACGATGTGGTAAAGTGAAATCCTTAAGACTCCCCTAAAACCTTACCAAACAATGCTGGGTAGACCTGGTGCGTGCTATACCATGAGGGTTCATACCCCTGCACCTCCATATCCACGTGTGGAGTTGCATGCAAACAGGAGAGTCTAATCTGCACTCATGAGAATCTGCTGCATGAATGTTACTTTGGCTTTGTTACACATGTTCAAGCAAACTGCGGCATGGATATTCCCCCAGGATTAGGATGTGAAGTCTTGGGCGTGGATTGCTGTTCTGTGTTACCGCTTTCCCTTCTCTCCATCACTTTCCCCTTCCCTCAAAAATACTAAAAAAGTTACACTAAAGGTTTATTCTCAGCTTTATCTTCAAACCTACCTACAAACTATACAGCAATACAAGACTAATTGTGTATAAAATTTAGATTCTCTTGCATTGCCACAGAAAAATGCAAACTGCTTCAGGGGTGTAAGAGTGAGTGCTGAGTTCAGTCCAATGAGGCCCCCCCAAGGCAGCTGGTAAGGATGCAATTCTCTCTCAGGCACTCAAACTGCTTTCTTTCACATTACTTTTATTATGCAAATGTATAAATCTAATTTTAATCCGAAAGACCATCTACAAGATTAAAGCTGCGCTTTGTCTTACTTTCACTCAGTGTGATTAAAGATATGAAACGGATGGTTTGTTTGTTTTCTGTTGGAGGGACGATTTCATCAGCCAGTGAGGGAACCCTCTGCTCTTCTCTGCCTACAGCTCAAGAGACCAGGATGGACATCAGAGGGCAGCCATGCTGACTTCACGTTAACCTTCATTTCTGAGCGGTTCTGGGTAAGCGGAGTGACAGCAAAATGAACTACAGAGCACAGCAGTCTCACTTCAGACGTTCTTCACTTTTTAGAGGGAAAAGTCCCTGCAGAGTGTGACCGAACAGAAACCCATTGCCATCGAGTCGATTCTGACTCAAGGAGACCCTCTAGGACAGAGTAGAACTGCCCCATAGGGTTTCCAAGGAGCGGCTGGTGGCTCGAACTGCCGGCTAGCAACCCCATAGGAGAGAGTAGAACTGCCTCATAGGGTTTCCAAGGAGCGGCTGGTGGATTTGAACTGCCTACGTTTTGGTTAGCAGCTGAGCTCTCAACCTCTGTGCCACCAGGGCTCCATTCCTCTCCTCTCTTTCACTGTTCTATTTTCATGGCACTCCAACCATCATGCAGACGGCGCAGGACCAGGCTATGTTTCCTTCTGTGATACATTAGGGCGCCGTGAGTCAGAGCCAACTCGAGGGCAGCTAACGACAATTTTCCTGGTAATGGTAGTTAAACCAGAAGTTTCTCTCTCAGGTTTTCAGTAAGTCTATAGATTTTTGTTAGATTATAAACTTCTCATATTATAAAATCTGTAATATCTAGTTATATAACAATAGCCAACATTATGGGGACAGTTCACTGGTGTCCTTACAATGGGGGGAGGGAGGTCCCTTGGAGCCACACAGGGTCTTCACTGGCTTCTGCAGCGATGGTCTTCCTTCTCATATGGCTGCTGTGGCGCTGCTGAGGTGGCTGCCAACAGTGAATGTTCTCTCTTGGCTTAGTCACTATTGCTGAGCAAAGCACTGCTTGTTCTGCCGGTTATGACGGCTACAGGCTGGGAATAGTGAATGCTCTCTCTTTATTTAGGGCCATACAGCCCCTGGGACCTGGCTGCCATCCTCTGGACTTGTCTGCCCACCAGCCCCTCTCCAACATGCCTCCCAAGCCAGTACCACAAGCTACTTCCTAGCCCCTTGTCCCTGTCCACAGTGCATATGGGGATGTCAGATCCATTTCACAGCACATGGGAGCCCAGGGAGGTTCTGAGGGGCTGCACCCAGGCCCATTCCTCCCAGACCTGAGTGTTCCTGCCTTCCCTACAAGCACCCCTGGCCGGAGGAGGGGCAACCAGCCTCTCTCTCTTCTCCTGCCCCTCCTCTAAACACCTCCCTCCTCCCCTCCTCTAAACAGCATCCCCTCCTCCCCTCCTCTAAACAGCCCCCTCCTCTAAACAGCCCCTCTC
>NW_004443938.1:9590924-9598254 GCF_000243295.1 Trichechus manatus latirostris | reverse complement strand
CCCCAAACAAGCCCCCTCTCTCATCTTCTTCCTCACTCTCTCCTCCCTGCTGAAGACCTTGGCAGAGCGAGGGGAGATCAGAAAATAAGAGTCTCACCATCTATTTTCTCTAACTTTTCTCTCCCCACCCCCTGGAACCCACCTGGGCCTGGAAGGGAGGCACTGCCTCTTTGTGTGTCTTCTGAAGACAACTGGCTTACACCATGTCCTCCTGGGCTCACGGGAGCATTATGGCCCCCAGAAAGCGATTATGAGGGAGAGGAATGAAGTGAAGAGCGAGAAAGAATTGGATAAACAAAAGAAATTGTCAAGTCAGACAGTTTTCCTGTTTCTTCCAAAATAAATTTTCAGGGTAACTTATTTATTGTTTTGTTTATAAAGTATTGGGTTCTCAGAATGCTATGCAAACTTTGTGTCAGCAAAGTTAGAAAAATGCATTCCTGTATCAAGCATAAGGGATTTAGAAGTCATCTGCCATTGAGACCCATATGCGCCCTCATGCCCTGTGGAAGTATAGCAGAGATGCAATAACTTCAATTTATACTTTTATACTTTACATTTCTTAAGCAGTTTATTCCATCTGCTCACGCCATCTACAAGAGATATCATGAGCTTTTAAAAAAGTAACATAAAAATGTGTACAAAAAATATGAAAATGCAAAGCTCTGAGTGACCTTCAAAGCCCATGGATATGTCTGGGAAGGGCATCTGGCAGGATTCCAGGTGTCCCTGGGAAACTGGGACCTCGATTACTTTCCCTACTCAGTGCTATGGACGGAATTGTGACCACCCCACCCCACCCCAAATATGGGTAGGATTTCTGGCCCTTGTACCTATGGATTTACCTCTTTGGAAATAGGGTTTTCTTTTGTTATGTTAATGAGGCCACACTAGAATAGGGTGGATCCTAAACCTAATCAGTTGTGAGTTATATAGAGACCAGAAGAGACACAGAGGCACTGACGTGGGGGAACACAGACACCAAGGAATGCTAAGGAGTTGTAAAGATTGCTGGCAGACCCCCAAAACTGGGAGAGGCTCACAGAAGGAACTGACAAACAGCTGAGACCCTGACTGGGACTTCTAGCCTCCAGAACTGCGAGAAAATAAACCGCTGTTCCTCAAGGCCACCCACCTGTGGCATTTCTGCTGCAGCAGCACTAGGGGATTCCGACACTCAGGTTCTCCCGGTTTGCTTACCGTGGCTTCCTAGCTTCTACCTCCCTTCAGTCATGATTTCTCATCAGCGTGATGCCTATACAGACATCAGTATTGAAAATGAACCGATGACTGATGCATACAAAGGGGATTTCAGTGCAAGAGTGTTCCCCTGCGAACACAAAAATATGGACCTATACCACCTCCAGTGTCTTACTGTTTAGAATATCTTTTAAAATATGATAAATATTAGTCTGAACTATAAGCAACAGAGAACAGTAGGGGAGAGACCGACAACTTTTTAAAAACTGCATTTTTTTTTTGGAAACCAAATCCAAATCAAACATTTGCTGTTTTTCTGTATTTCAAGACAGCTTCTGTGTGAAACGTTATTGTATCCCACTGTTTTTCAGTGAGAAGGTCATGCTCTTTCATCACTTATTACTTTAGTGTGTATATGTATTCTCTACGTTTGTGCTAAAGCCAACCATTATTTTCCTAATGACTTAATGGAGCCCTGGTGGTGCAATGGTTAAGAGCTTGGCTGCTAACCAAAAGGTTGGCAGTTCTAATCCACCAGCCTCTCCTTGGAAACCTTATGGGGCAGTTCTACTCTGTCCTATAGGGTCGTTATGAGTCGGAACCAACCGGATAGCGATGGGTTTGGTTTTGGTTAATGAAACTTCAGTGTTGTTGAGATCAGCCAAAAATGAGCAAAAAGAAAGAATGGAGAAAGAAAACCAGAAAACATGGTGTTTATGAAGAATACATCTTTCCCTGCAGGAGTATTTGAACATCCACTACACGTCTGATTATGATTGAAAGAGATAAGAAATCTGTGCATTCGAGTTGAATTGATTAATCAAGTGGTTCTTCTGATTTCCTTCCAAGTGTTCATCTCATATTTGACAATACACACAACTCTTTAATTTTGCATAATTCTCTGAATTACAGGAAGAAAGTCCTGCTCTGAGAAGCATTTTCAAAGGTCTCATTCCTGTCTTGAATCCTGTAGAAATTACACCCTTCCCTCTTGACATCTTATAATAAATAAAACTGTTAATATTTTGACTTTAGACAAACTGCCTTTTTGCTCTCAGCAGTGAAGTTACAAGAAGAGACAGTGCTACATTAGTTACAGCAATTTAGTTTGGGGACACCAGCAGAAACACATAAAATTCATTAGTGGAGCTGATGGCTATATCCAATTCTAATAAAAAGGCTAAATACGATTTATAAAATAAGTCCTAAAACTTCCCTGAAAACAGAAAATAGCTGAGATGCTCTTCTGAGTCACCAATGCAACAATCCCTGCTGTACTTCAGCCAAGGTGTTTATTTTCAGAAGATTGTAACAAAATGTGTTAACATCACAATACTTTCTCATTGCCAAATGAATATAAATGGTAGAGAAGCTATCTCAGATCATACTCTTGGTCCATTAAACCTGGGTTCCTGCCTCTGGCAGTGTTTCATGCTTCAGAGGCAAGCAACAACAAAAGAAATGATAAGGGAAATTAAAATAAATCTACAGCTCTTATGATCAATCATGCAAAGTTAGCAGAGGCAGAAAAGCATCCATTTCTGCTTCCCCGAAGAATCACGCACTTTTGACTTTCAGACCTTGGGAAATGTCTTTCCATCCCATAGGAAACCCCGAGATTGCAGACGGACACACACATTCTATTTTCTGATATCATTTTCATTGAAATACTTTGGTCTGATGATTTATTAATATAGCACTTCCCAGAGGAATGACACTGTTCCTAAAGCCCTTTGGTGCTTTCTTTTTCATCTGAAAAGTGCTTCAGAAGACAGCTGTGTGGATACAACAAATAGGGTTCCTATAGGGGAACCGTCCTTTATAAAAAATGAACATGAACTATTTGGAAAATAAAAACACGGAAATAGATTTGAAATAAGCGTAAAAATCACACAGGGGTCTGCACTTGTATTACTTTGAACGTATTATTCCATGCCACATTTCTTATTTGGAACTTTTGTCCAGCAAAAATTCGGTGCCTCTTTTCAAGTATGAGAGTCCTTGAGTGTTTCTTCTGGATGTCAATGTCCCTGAGAAGTAAGCACAGAGGAGCGAAGCTCCAGCCACAAGAGCCTCCTCTTAGCAGGAAGAATGACTTCCAACACTTGTGCTGGGACTCCATGGAGATAACATGCACAGAATGCCAGCTCAGGGCTTAGCACAGAGATATATTTTTTAAAATGCTGGAATATTCCCACTCAGGGTGCTATGAACAGGCCAGGCCTCTTTGGAATGATCAATCCTCTTCGTCACACAAATTTCCTCACAAAGAGCCTGGGGAAGAGAACTTGGAGGCCAAGTGTCTGGCTCCTTCTTACCAGACCCAGTCCAAAGTCCAGTGTAAGGAATTGGTTTCATTATAGTACAACAAAAATTAAAAGCTGAATAGGGTAATTATAGAGGTGTACATTTGGAAACCATCTGATCTAATTTCTTCCCTCCTAATGAAGACACCGGGCACTGGAGAGCCTGGATGGATTCCTCCAGAATAAAGATGCTGTATATTTAGAGTGGAGTCCCTGGGTGGTGCAAATGGTTAACACACTTGGCTGCAAACCTAAAGGATGGAGTTTTGAATCTACCCAGAGATGCCTTGGAAGAAAAATCAGCCACTGAAAATGCTACGGAGCACAGTTCTACTCTAACACACACGGGGTCGCCATGAATCGGAATAGATTCCACAGAAGCCAGTTGGTTAAATTTACAGAAGGTTCACCTTTGTGTTCTCAGCACTAACACAGTGTCAGCACAGAACGTGGTCCAATTACTTATCAGTGGTTGAGTGAATAAGATGAAATCATTGGCCCAGTGTATGTACTTAGTTAAGTGGTTTTGTGGGTGATATGACTCTGGTTTCCCATGGTTTTTTATTCTGGACTCGCCTTACCCAGGGAAGGACAGTTCCAGAAAATCTCACAGCATGGCCCAAATGAGCTTCCACCCAGGTGTGAAATGACAGGAGCTCCACCTGATGCTTCCATCCCTTTACATGGACACAAAGTCTTCATTCAATACTTAAAGATAAATAAAGGAAACATATGGACATACTTTTGTCTCAACTGGGTTCTTACTTTAGAGTCCCAGGTCTCTTGTGGACACCAAACTCAAAGAACAACAGAAAACTTCGAGAGGATGCTGACCAAACTCAAAAGGCCAACCCAACTTGAGATCTGGTTGCATCCACTCCTTTTTCCAGCGTTACCCACAAGTGACGTTCTCTCGACACATTTTTCAGAAGGAATAAGACCATAAAAGTATGGGAGATAAACAACTCCTTTGGGCCTCATTCAGCATACTGAGATGATTTTCCAAATAAACGAAGTAAAATCAAGCTATTACATGATCTGCATAGAAATTCTAGCTTTTTTTGAGAAACAATCTAGCAACGTTTCATTTTTCTGAGTCAAAAGTCTACTAATATATGCATCTTATTTTCTGAAACAGGTCTACATAGGTGACCTCAATCAACTATGAAAGAGCCACCATGGAGCGTGGTACACACGTCACATGTCACACAAGTCCTGGGACTTTACATGTTACTTAAAATTGATTCAAAACACTCTGTATTACCAAAAACACTTTCCTCTTCCACAAGATTAGTGTGGCCAGTGTCAAAAAATGTATTCATAAAACTTGTCACCTGACAGTCAATTATGAAATGCCTGGGAGAAGACCTTTGGAACTCTTTTCTTTAGATGGAGAGTTCTAGGAAACACTGGTGGAGCCCATGTCAAAAGATGCGCTACTCTCCGTGGGAAACGAGTGATGATCTATTGCTTTAGCTGCTGGTACTGTGGTGTCCAACCCAAGGGCTGAATGGCCACAGTGCTGGTGGGGACTCCATTAGCCCTGACATGGTCTGCTTTACTGTGGTGTCATGTCACCAGGGTGACTGAGAAACTCTCAAAGCATTGGTGCTGCATTAACTCTTGCTGCGTTTGGTAATGACACAAAGCCAGAGGTTTTCAATGAAAAACTTCATTTAGGAATACATTTTGGTTCATGGGTTTACAATGCTCTGAAATGCCTCAGGGAACTTACCCTTCCTTTACTGGGCTTGTAGGTATGTGTTTTGCAAGTAGTTACCCAATCAGCATTAGCCAAAACTAGGTGACAGTTAAAAAAAAAAAAGATGGCACTACGTATCTTGCCAATTAGAGCCATGTTGGACATTAGGAGTAGACAGGATTTCTCAATGTTGATTTATTGTCTTCCTTTATTTTCTTATTCTATAGAAAAAGTAGATTAAAAATCAATGCCATTGATAAGATATCAGTCTAATAAGAGCTGTAGTGATTTGGCAGCTCATCTTATTTAGCTTAGGAGATATGAGTATGCAATTCATGCTTGAATACTGTCTTGGCAAAGGATGAAACTGCAACTAGCCAAGGGAGTTGCAAACCGAACTTTCCAGAGAATTGGAGAAATACCACTTAGAAGAGGAAGGTTGGCATCTCCTGAACCAGTCATGTCCAACAGTCAGTTCTTATTGTGTACCATTAATTAATTAAGGCATCTATTCATTCATTCAGTAGACACTTGTCATGCGGGGCTATGTTAGGTATAGTGGATTGCATAGATGGCTAATGCAGGGACCCTTGAGGTGGGTGTTAGGGACTGAATTGTGTTCAACTCCCCCTCACCCCCCCCCCAAAAAAAAAAAGATATGTTGAAATCCTAACCACTGGTAATTGCGAACATGACCTTATTTGGAAATAGGATCTTTGAAGATGTTATCAGTTAACAGAGGCCATAGTGGAGTAGGGTGGGTCCTAATTCCATCTGAGTGGTATCCTTATAAAAGAGAAGAAGAGAGACAGGAACGAAGGCTATGTGATTCTACAGCTACAAGCCACGGATCACCAGCCTTGATCAGAAGCTGGGAGAGAGGAATGGAACAGATTCTCCCTCAGAGCCTCAGAAGGAATCAACACGGCCGACACCCTGATCTTGGACTCCCAATCTCCAGAACTGTGAGAGAGTAAATTTCTGTTCTTAAAAGCTGCCCACTTTGTGGTGTTTTATTACTGCAGACTTAGGAAACTAACACAGTGGAGAAGCCAATAGAAAGTGTAAAATGAACACAAATAACTAAAGTGTTAAGTAGACTTTGAAAGGAACCATTTGCAGTATACAGTTTTGTGGGAATTTAATTAAAAGATAGATAATTTATTTCTGAAAGAAAGATCTGGTGATCCACTTCTGAATATCAGCCAATGAAAACCCGTGGATCACAACTGTCTCACCTGCACCCAATCATGGGGATGATGCAAGACTGGGCAGTGTTTTGTTCTATTGTGCACGGGGCCACCATGAGTCAGGCCTGACCTGATGGAAGCTAACAAACACAACAATTTATTTCTAGCAAAGCTAGTTGAGGAAAAAACTTCAAAAAGTGGGGTCATTTAAGCTAGCCATTACCAGTCATGGGCAGTAGAGATGTGAAGAAGGGCATTTCAAATGAGAGAGAGCTGGGGAAACATGGGGAATGTGAAGAAATGAGTGCCAAGTAATGTGCCTTCTTGGGACAAGGGCAGAATCAAGGGGTCATTAAGTAATGGGAGAGGTCGGGGGAAGGATGGTTATGGATGTTCAAGGAGTTTGGACTTTATTTAGGAAGCAATAAAAGGCCTTTCTTGGAAGGTTTTTGACCAAAGGTGTGAACTCATCCCAGTAGTATCTTAGGAAAATTATTCTAGTATAAGTGTTGTCATCAGCTGCCCTTGAGGGCCCCCGACTCATGGCGACCCCATGTACAACAGAACAAAGTGCTACCTGGTCCTGTGCCATCCCTATGATCAGTGTGGATCAGACCTTTGTGATCCACAGGGTTTTCATTGGCTGATTTTCAGAAGCAGATGACCAGGCCTTTCTCCTAGTCTGTCTTAGTCTGGAAGTTCCTCTGGAACCTGTTCAGCATCATAGCAACACGTGAGCCTCCGCTGACAGATGGGTGGTGGCTGCATTTGAGGTGAATTGGCTGGGAATGAAACCCAGGTCTCCTGCATGGAAGGGGAGACTCCTACCACTGAACCACCACAGAGATTATTAGTCAGAAGGGTCCAGTTGAGAACTAGGGAGAGGTGTAGAAACTGAGTGTGTGTGTGGTGGTGCTGGGGGCGGGTGGGTG
>NW_004443938.1:9558344-9590824 GCF_000243295.1 Trichechus manatus latirostris | reverse complement strand
GGGATGCCGTCAAGAACAATGACCGAAGGCTGTATTGCAGGCCATCACTACCTTTGCCTGGCCCTGCAGTTGCCTCCAAAATCATCCCCCTCCCTCTTACCTGGCTCCCCCGACCCCCAACCCTTGCTCCACATTTCCAAAAGTCAGATTTCAGAAACATCCATATCTCACCTTTCTGCTTAAAACTGCTGGATGCACCGCCTTCCTCCATTACCTGACCCAGAAAGTCCAAATTATCCAGGCCCATTGCTACCTGGTCTCTGCCAGCCTTTCCAGCCTCCCGTCTGGCCCTGCCCCGGCCTGCCCTGAACCACTGACTTCGTTTTAACATTCCATGCCCCTTGCCTTGGTTTCTGCAGCTCACTAACCCTCCCTCCGGGGCTCCTGCACTCCTGCCTCCCTCCCACCCACCAGGCAAATGCCTACCTGGGTCTTCAGGAAGACACTGAAATAAACACTGCGTATGAAGAAGTCAAGTGACTCCTGCTTAGCAGACTTGAAACCTTGGGGCTTGTGTGGTTACCTAGTGACCCACATTTCTGAGCTTTGCTAATGATGATAAAGCTTTGTTGACAAACCCTTTTCAAAGGCACTTTGCCTCCACTCTGCAACAACGGAGCAAGGCCCCCGTCTCTATCTGAAGGGTTTGTGAAATGCTTTCAGGTTTTTAGCTGAAGGAGCTGGCAGAGCTGGGTCAATGAGCTAACACCTGTTTCGGTGGTTTGTGTGGTCACTCAATATTATAACAACAAAAGCATTTTCGATTTCCAAGTTGATTGGATTTTTACCATGAAAAGCCATATATGTTTTACTGTCTACTTGAGTGAGGAATGTTTTTCCTTCAGAGGCTCGTAGCATAGCAGAAAAAGCAGAGTCTTTGGGGGTCTGAGAATTTAAGAGTTGAGTGCTGGAAAGCACCTATCACCTACCCAGGCCCTGTAGTCCCCGAGCAAGAAAACTTGGGTAAGTCACGGCTGCTTTCTGGGGCTCAGTCTCCTTGTGGAGTTGTGAGCATTAAATGAGATGCTCTGAAGTAACTGGTACTGTGTGGCACACGTGATATATCCTCGATTCTGTTATACATATGGCGGCTATGAGCTGGAGCCAACTCAACAGCCCCTAACAACTATAAGAACAACAAATTTTGACTGTATGGGGTCCCTGGGTGGCACAAACAGTTAAACACTCAACTACTAACTGATAGGTTGGTGGTTCAAACCCACCCAGAAGTGCCTTGGAAGAAAGGCCTGGAGATCTCATTCCAAAAGGCCACAGCCATAAAAACCTTATGGATCAGTTCTACTCTGTAACACGTGGGGTAGCCATGGGTCAGAATCAACTTGATAGCAACTGGTGATTGACATTAAAATTAATAGCATCATCATCGTCATCATAAAATTTCAGAACTGAAGTAAATTACATAAACCAAGTTCCCTTAATTTTACTGCGTTTCCGACAGCGGAGAGTGTCTTCAGTCTTCCTGTGCTTCCAAAAATGACATTAAGTTTTCAAATATCTTTTAAAGCAGTTTCAAAAAGTACTGGTCGGCTGCTATCGACTAGCTAAAATCTGCATGGCAGAAACTCTGATTCTACGTTATCCATCATGCTTAAATGATGGAGCTCATTGGACACTCTTGCTCAGCAGGCTGCCATCATCATCATCAATGAGGGCGGGGACCACCTGCTGTGTCTATGGCCCCACAGCAGGGACTTGGGCAAGGGAAAGCAGTGATTAATGACAGAAGACATATCGCTCCATGCTAGCGAAGGGCTTATTGTCAAACGCGGACAACACAGTGGCAATCATCCACTCGGAATAAATCCAAGAGATGCAGCAGGCTCCAGTGTCTTAGCACAACACATGTTTTCTTCCCCAATGGCAGGAACAGAGGAAATGTGACTCAGACAAAGGACAATCCTCCGGGGACTGGTGGAGCCCACGAAGGTGCCACCCTGTCCTGAAGAGGTGGGGTCCTGTTTTCCAGGCAGGCTGCTTCTCTGCCTGCCACCCTCCTCAACACAAGGGAAAGGGGCTGCGTGGAAATTTCACATTTACTGTTTATGGGCCTAGCTTCCTGGGGATTGTGGTATTGTTAATACCTGGCTTGCATAGCTCACTTCTGCATGCTCCTATGATTTTGATTTGTTTTCCTCCTATCCCCTCCCTCTTGCTTTCCCATGACTTTGAAGTTTAACTAAGTTTCTCTTTGAGAGGTAGAAGGACCTTGGAGGGTAGAGTAACTCATCTGCGACGTGATAATAATGGGGCAAGATGACCTTCAAGGACTGCCAGGGGCAGAATGTAACCACCGGAGAAAAACTATCATCTTGTCCATCTAACAACTTTCAGGGAGTCTCCAAGGGGGAGACAGGTCTTTTGGAAGAGCTCATTCCCCTCTGTCTCCTGTATATCGATATACAGTAAAACACTCTTGCTGCTCACCTCACCCCTGTCTCAGTACCGGCTTCTGCGGCAGGCGGCTCAGACCCGCCATTGTGGTAACACAAGCTCCCAGCCAGTCACAGACGAGGAGCAGAGAGGACGCTACAACTATGGTGTTAACGGAAGTGAGCGCGTGTGTGCCGTTCTCCTGTAGTCGGCCCTCACACGCTCAGCAAACACGGGATGCCAGGCACCAGGCTTGTTGCTGTTGTCAGGTGCCCTAGAGTCGATTCCGGCTCATAGCGACCCTGTGCACAACAGAATGGAACACTGCCCGGTCCTGCGCCATCCTCACAATCGTTGCTATGTTTGAGCCCACTGTTGCAGACACTGTGTCAGTCCATCTTGTTGAGGGTCTTCCTCTTTCTCCCTGACCCTCTACTTTACCAAGTGTGATGTCCTTCTCCAGGGACTGGTCCCTCCTGATAACATGTCCGAAGTATGTGAAACATAAAACCTCCATAAGGGTGGTTTTCCATGGGTGGAATATGCTCTAATAAAGAGTTTTCTGCTGTTGTAAATGAAACAAATTATTGAGCATTAACATCTGCAAAGCACTGGAGGACCACAGGGCAAGAGGAGACCCTGAACCAGCCAGAGGGGTGAGTTGAGACAAGATGAGCATGGCTTCCCAGCGTGCTTGGTAGAGGGCAACAAGGGACGGGCACAGCAAGCGCAGGGCACGAGTAAATGCAGGCCCTCAGCAAGCAGGGAGGAAGCCAGGATAAAACACACTGGAAAAACGGTTCCTCACAGCATAGAAACGTCTTTTTTTATTTTTGTGTTTTAATGTATCTGCGTAAACATGAGGATGACTTTAGGCTACTAGCAATATATCGGACAGAGTCCATGCAATGGGGACATCAAGGTGCTTGCCAAAGTCTTGTTTTGCCATCCTGAGTCAGAGGCAGAAACTTTTCTTGTATTTCTATTCCTTTTTCTATAAGGCACACACACACATACAGTCACTCACACACACACTCACACACACATTCACTCATACACACACACACACTCACACACTCAAACACACACGCACACACAGAGTAGCTCCTCAGGGCCCTTCATTCACTGGAAATTTGCAAGAGCTAAAAAAGGTATAAAGTCCAGTGTCTATGAACAGCTACTGAAATCAAAACATACCCTGACGCACATTCCTAACCAATTTGTCCCATTTAGGATGGTAAAAAGTACCCGGGAAGCAAATTAATAAAAAAGTGTAAGCCATTAACTATCTCTTGTTAGGATTCTACCTTCCCCCAGCAGTACATTAAAATGGTCTGTTCAAATTGATAGCTTCAACATTCAAAGTGCATTAAAAGAAACCAAACCCAGGCTGCGTACCAATGCCGCGGACAGATCCTGCTCCAATGAGATGAGGCTTTCCGTCAGAACCCAGGGCTCACTGTGGCAAAGAGGTCTTATTTATTTATTTTAATTGCAGTGTTAGTTTTGATGATATTCACAGCATCACAGATTTTGTTCATTAGCACGCTGTTGTTGCTGTTAGGTGCCCTCAAGTTGCTTCCAACTCAAAGCGACCCTGCGTATAACAGAGCAAAACGCCGTCCCAGGTGCGCGTCATCCTCACAATCGTGGCTACGTTGGAGCCCTTCGCTGCAGCCACTGTGTCAACCTCTCTTGTGAAGGGTCTTCCTCTTTTTTGCTGACTCTCTACTCTACCAAGCCCGATGTCCTTCTCCAGAGACTGATCCCTCCCAATAACGTGTCCAAAATCCATGAGGTGAAGCTCATTAGCATAGATAGGGCCTAAGGTTAGAAAAGCTGTGGATGGAATAATCCTGAATTGTGTGGGTAGTTCTGATAGGATTTATCTGGGAAAAGATTCATAAATGGCACAGCAGCAGAAGGCAGCAGTTGATACAGACCACCTGGAAGCTCCTGTCCACAAAACCCCTCTCCCTTCTCGGATACGGATACATCTTTCCTTCTTTAAAATGCCAACGCCTGTGGCTGGCCCACCAAGTTCATCACCTTCAGTTTTCTTACGGAAAGGACAGAATAAAATACTCCGGAAAGCCAGGATTTCTTCCCAGGATTTCTCTTTCTCGTGCACCGAGTGTCAGCACAACTCTCCCCACTCTTCCGGAGTCCACTCAAGTCACTGCCACACAGCAGGACCTCAGAGGGAGGCAACGGGCTCCTGGGCCTCGAGAGACCCGAGGAGGGGTGCTGAGGCCACCCAGGGGGGCCGTGCACCCAGCACCGCCAGCCCGCAGCCCCAGGGGCCAAAAGAGAACCCAGAGACCCTTTCTGACTTTGAAGGGAGTTCCTCATTGCTGTCGGGTGAAGTGGTTTTTGGATACCTGCTTGCTGGTCACCTGCCAACGCCTGGGGTGGGGGGCCCTCTGCACTGCGGGCTGATGGAGGACAAAGGCCACAGCATAAAGGGAGGTGGGCCTGCCCACGCCCCCTCTCCTCTGGCACCCATAGGGGTCCCAGGAGGGAGATTTAGCAGGGGAAGCAGGGCCCTGTGGCACCATGGGTGTCCTAGGAGGGACCTTAGTGGGGCAAGCAGGGGTCAGAATGGGAAATGACACACACCAGAATGATTTGGCTGCTATAAGAGGACAGCAGGAACCTTCTTTAGCAATATGATGTGTCTGTCAACTTCTGAAAATTAGGCAAGGAAAGCCCTATGGATTACAACAGAATATTCTCAAATACACTGCTGGAAGATGAGCCTCCTAGGCTGGAAGGCGCTCAAAATACACAGCGGCTGCAGCAATGGACTCCAGATTACCAACCATCCTGAGGACGGCGCCAGACAGGGAAACGTTTTCTTCCGTTGTACGTGGGGTTGCCATGAGTCAGAGCCGACGCGATGGCACTAAATAGCAACAACCATGACCCCCAGTTAGGGGGCGATCCCCCAATGCTCCAAGAATTGGGACACAGAGGGATGAAGTCACTTGCCCAAGGTTGCACAGCCACAAAGGACCAGAGCCAAGACTTGGACCCAGGATCTTGCCTCCAGACAGAGCTGCTGCCCTTACCCACTGTGACGAGGCTTTCCAAGCCTGAGATATGAAGGCCGGGGTCCTCTAACTCAGTTTCACTTTAAATCCACCTGCGGGACATTTCAAACATATGGATGCCAGTCGCTCATCTCAAATCACTCAACTCAGAATCTCCGTGGTGGGACCTGGACACCCTTACTTTTTAGAGCTTCCCAGGTGGTACTGACAGACAGTGGGGTTTGTTCATGCCTTGTATCACCTCAAACCAATGGTTTCTGCCAGGCTGTGTGTGGTCAGGGTGAGTCTCCGTGCCCTGTTACATCCATCTGTGTACTGGCTTTATTAGCAATGAGGTGCTTGCTCCGACCAACACCAGAGCTGGTGCTTCCCTCCCAGGCACTCGGCTGTCCCACTTGAAGCTCCCCCCAAGAGTGGCATCTGACCAAGTTTTCACTGAGGGTCTTGCCTTATTCCTTTCTTCAGCTAAAAACTAGTTGACTCATGGAGACCCTGTGTGTGGCAGAGCAGAACTGTGCTCTGTAGGGTTTTCAATCGCTGATTTTTTGGAAGTAGATCACCAGGTCTTTCTTCCGAGGCACCTCTGGGCAAACCCGAACCAACAACCTTTCAGCTGGCAAAGAGCATGTTAACCGTTTGCACCGCCCATGACCGTATGTACTTCATCAGCTAAGTTTTCTTGTCAATAAGACCAGTAATTATTTCCATCATGAAAAGGAGTGAAAAAAATAAAAAAGGTAGGGCCTGGGGATTTTTTCAATGATGGGACTCTGCCTTTACTTAGTAACTGAATTATAACATACACAATTACCAAAGATTTATCCGTTCATCCTTGTGCTCAATATTATGGCATTTGGGCGAGACGACACCTAGTTCATTCTGTCACTTCTTTTCTTAATATGAAACTAAGCAAACAGTTTCACTTTTGTTTTTACTCACCTTGAAATTCACCTTCAAAATAAATGCAGTTGTCTGGAAATTGTGCCTGTTTCTAAATATTCAGTAAGCATTGAAAGCTCTGCAGACCAATAAGTGTCTCCCTCTATAAAACCTATGGTTCTTTAATTAAATTTCTATCCGGCTTTGCTGTCCAAACAATACTGTATTTATTCAGTGTAACAGAAATTAAAACTGAAATATTTAGTCCAGAAAATGTAAAGACGTGACATGCATTTGGGAATGAAATCAGGCACAGCACACATATACCTGCACTCACGCACACGCCCACCCCACACGCACACATACCCAGAGGAGTTAATTTAGCTGATTTTCTTTGTTTTCTGATTGCCAACCAAGTTTCTCTGCAGAACACATTGCAAATCTATCCTCCTGGTTCTAGCTTTTCATAGTGTATTTTTATCTTCCTTCCAGGGGAGGATGCTGGACCTAAAAATACAGTGTTCCAAAGAGTCTAGTTCAATTAACGCTATATTCCCTTTAGTAACATTGAATCCTTAAGACATCCATTAAAAGTCAGGTGCATTAAGCTAAGAGTATAATAGGGTTGGGATCTGGGAAAATTTATCTAACAAATTAGCATTATCGACTTTTAAAAAGACACTGTAGAGGGTTACAAAGAATATAACAGGGCTTTTGTAAAAGCCACATCAGACCACAGGACACAAGAGAACCGCAGACATGAACTTTTCCTGCTGGAACAGAGTGGTCTGGCATAGTTAAGTAGTGGGGGCTAGTGCAAGGCCAGGAGCACTGCTCTCCTCTATTGCTAACTGAATCTCCTACAGTCAGGGCAGTCCCTTTTCACCCCTTCTGAGCAGAATCTGCTGCCAGACACTCATAATTCAGTCACAGTGCTCAGCGTCGTGCCTATATGAGCCACTATGGTCAATACAACCACTTGACTCTACTTTTCTAACATGGGACCGAGATGCGGGTAGAGGAGGCAGCTGGCCACACAGGTGACGGCCAGCCCTCTGTGCATAATTAGTAGGGGCTACAGTAGCGTTCTGAAAATGTGCTTACATGTGCATATGTTGGGGGGGGGGGGTTTAATCACCTGGAGAACTTCTAAATCTACATCGATGACCCCGCCCCCTAAAACACTCCAGCAATTTTTTTGAGAATTGAGAGGCTGTACATGAACTGCCATTGCTGATGGGAATGGGCCAGATTCCTAGGTAAGTCAGAATGGAGAGAAGGAGGCCTGTCATTGTCAGAGGCAGGTAAACACACCCACTACCAGCCTTTAACCTCTGGGTTTGGGTGAGCTGGATAAACAGAGTTGCCAGATGCACCTAGCCAGCTGCGGTGCAGGCGGGCTCCACCTGCAGGTGGTTTTGTGGACAGACTAGAACATGGTGGGGAGGGGGTTCAGGGGTGGTGTCAGCCCACGCGCACATGACGCTTACCTATGGTAAGCACTTTCCCTGGGATATCACACCAATCCTCGCAACACCCCATGACGGGAACACAGTTACTATCCCATCTTACTGACAAGGAAACACGTTCTTGGCAATGTTGAGCACCTTGCTGCAGGTCACACAGCTTGGGAGCACTGGGTGGAGATGTGAACCCAGGGAGTCCATTTCCAAAGCCTAACACTACCAATAACACTCCTGATTTCCAGTCTATTCAACTCAAGAAACAGCATGGGACACAGGGAGCAATGGGGGAGAAATGAGGATGGAGGAGGTGAAGATGGCTCACTGCCCATTGGGGTCTGGTTTCCCGGGAGGGAAGAGCTGTGTGACTTATCTCAAGTCCATCCATATTAGGCTTCACCCATTGGAGTTTTGTCTTCATAGGCTCTTCTCTGCACTGCTAGGCCTCCGCCAGGTACTGAGAACTCAAAAACTCAAATTAATTTGCAAATTTTAGTACTTTTCCATATATTAACAAACTCATTGCCATCGAGTGGATTCTGGATCATAGCAACCATATAGGACAGAGCAGAACTGCCACATGGGGTTTCCAAGGCTGTAATCTTTACGAAAGCAGACTGCCACATCTTTCTCCTGCAGAGCAGCTGGTGGGTTTGAACGGCCAACCTGCTCGGTTAGCAGCCAAGTGTTTAACCACTGTGCCATCAAGGCTTCTTATTCCATATGTATGTTGTTATAGTTGTTAGATGCCGTCTGTTCCGACTCATGGTGACCCCGTGTACAACAGAACAAAACACTGCCCAGTCCTGCACCATCCTCACAATCGTTGCTATGTTGGAGCCCATTGTTGCAACCACTGTGTCAGTCTGTCTCGAGGGTCTTCCTCTCTTTCCCTGACCCTCTACTTTACCAAGCATGATGTCCTTCTCCAGGGACTGGTCCCTCCTGGTAACATGTCCAAAGTACGTGAGACAGTCTTCCTATCCTTGCTTGTAAGGAGCATTCTGGCTGTACTTCTTCCAAGACAGATTTGTTCATTATTCTGGCAGTCCACTGTATACTCAATATTCTTCACCAACACTATAATTCAAAGGCATAATTCTTCTTTTGTCTTCCTTATTCATCATCCAGCTTTTGCATGCATATGAAGTGATTGAAAATAACATGGCTTGGGTCAGACGTACCTCAGTCCTCGAAGTGACATCTTTGCTTTTTAACACTTTAAATAGATCTTCTGCAGCAAATTTGCCCAATACATTGTTTAATTTATATACATACATATATATATATATATTTTTTTTTTTTTCTTAATGGAGGGGAAGGGAAGCCTTAGGCATCTGCTGAGTGGTAGGCATTGTCCTCTTTGTTATGGCTTTACTCATACAACGATCCTGTGATGTTCGTGTTATCATCCCTGGTTTATTGAGGACAAAGAGGGGGCCAGAGCCTGTAGTCCCCTCTAAGATGACACCACTGGTAAGAGCTGCAGATGGAAAGGCTGAGGCACCCTCCTTGCCACCATAATTAAAAAGGTAGAAGTACACCTCCCAAAATGGCATTGGAAGAGACCTTGGAAATCACTGTTCTCCTTAGCTTCCAGAGGGGATACCAAGGCCCACCATGGTCGATAACTTACAAAGCCAAATTCCTTAGTGGTGGAATAGAGAAGGGAAGGCAGTTCTCTCGTCCCTGATCCAGACCTCTTTTCCATATGCTGGCGTGAATAAGATGCAAAGAACATCACCCAGAAAATGTAAGAGCCAAAGAGAAATGATTTCAAAATATGGTGGGTTGCCTCTTTCCGTAACTGACTACAAAGACCAGGTAGAATGCCAGTTCGATAAACACTGTTAGAACATCTGGTCTTATACAGTGAGGCTATTTACATGTGCTGACAGATGGCCCACAGTGAAAGTGCTTCGCTAGTCTGACGACAACAGATTCTGAGAGACCCCAACGCTCTCTGTCGGTGCCTTCCCCAACCCCGGCTCACTCGTGAGGAGATCGCTGTTATGGAGGCGTTGGTGTTCAGTCCTTTGTCTATCACTGGCTATTCAGCCCGATGTGAGTACAGGCTGATACATTTAATTTTGAATAATAACAGGTTTTATGCAAAGCTGTCTTTTATTTACCTTTTTTTTGCCTTTATTAGTGACAGAGGGGCCCTGACAGAGGGCATGCTGATACCCGCACCGTGAGCGAAGTAGGAACATGCGACAGCCCCAGAGTCTCAAATAAGGGAAAGGGCTGGTGAGCGGAAGGCTGAATTGCTGAGGACTGACAAATGGTTAGCACACTCGGCTGCTAACCAATGGGTTGGAGGTTCAAGTCCACCCAGAGGTACCTTGGAAGGAAGGCCTGGAGGTCTCCTTCTGAAAAGTCAGCCATTGAAAACCCTGTGGAGCGCAGTTCTACTCTGACACACATGGAGTCCGCATGAGTCAGAGCTGACCCGATGGCACCTGTTTTATCAAAACCCAAAGCAACTTCTCTGGATGGTCCTGAAACAGCTCTGTTTAAAAATAAACTATGTTCATGCCGTTTTGGTATTTCATGGCGCTTGTGAAGGACAGACCCTCGGTGCGGCTCCCAGCCATGCACACTAAGGGCTAATGAAGACAGATCCCTCCTCATCCTCAGATGCCATCGAGGGCTCATCCTGGGGGCCTGGCACCTCCGCTAGTCCCCTCGTCCCAGTACGTCCTCTGAAATGCAAGTCTGTCATTGCCAACTCTTCCCCGGCACGATGCAGGAACACTGGGGTGGGCTGCAGAGCATGGAGTCTAGTGGGGAGAAAACCAGCACGGGAGCTCAGCACAGGAGGAAAAGTGTAGCCCAGAGTGCGCGCGGAAGCCCAGTGCCATCCTAGGGACAGCCTCTCTGGACCTCTAGTGTCACCACCCACTGGCACATGGGAAAGTCCTCGGAAACCCTCCCTCGGCTGACCAGTCAGCAACAGCTTCTGTGGGGGACGTGCATCTTTGCCATCCAGCCCTCACTGCGGGCCAGGAGGCTGAGGAGACGCGAGGACAGGTGCGGCTCCTCCGTCACTGCTCACAGGAGTCTGCCTGCCCACTTGAGTGCCATATTGGGCCAGATGCCTTTGAAAAGAACATCCTGTCCTACAAGACGCTGTTGCTGATGGTGGTGAACACTATTTCCGTGGGAGCTGATGTGACCGCAAAGACAGGAGTTTGTTCCTCTGGGAACATGCAGAAATACCCCTTTGACCGCCATGATCCCCCTGAATTAAATGCTTGCAAGGAACAAACCCCTTGCTCCTCCTTGGGAATGGCCCCGTGAGTACTAGTGCCACTGGATGGCTGAGGATGGAAGTGCAGGTCACGACTAAGAAGAAGGTTCTTTAGAAGCAAGGGTATAAAATCCCTCAATTCATATGGGAGTTTGAAAGCTTCGGCTCAACATATGGAAGGGAACAGAAAGAGTGATAACAGGAAGGGATGCCAACAACAGTAAAGATACTTAAGGTGGGCTGCCGACCCGTTCCCGTTCGTTAATGTTAATTCTACATGAAGTTTTGCAGGAAACTCATGCCCACGACCCAAGGTGCCATGCTCTTGCATAAAATGCCACATCAGGATTTATCTGCTGCCCCAATGGCATAAAGCATCTCTGAAGGGTGGCCGAGCGCGACCTAATAAAAGGCTCGAGATGAAACATAATCTTCTGTTGGTAGAAGAGGTAAGATGTTTTTCTAAACCACTAAATCATGAAATCGGAAGTAGGTCTTCTGATGATTTCACTTTCTTAAAAGTCATTCATTCACGTACAGAATGCTCCTGAGGTTCTCCTTGCCTTGCTGATGTCATCCCTCCGCTCTGCCACCGAAGTGCACCAGGTGTCACGTGCAGAGCGCATCAGTGCCGAGAGAGGAGGGAGTCTATGTCATTGGGATCGATTTCATTACCATAAATAAATGTCAAACGGCTTCAATACACTTCCTCTGATTAAACTGTCAAGGACAAAATCATGTAAGAGCAATGATTGTGTTTATTCCTATGGCAAAAAGGGAAGAAACGAAAATGTAATGAAAATATCTGCATAATACTATGTCTACAGGTCCCCAACTTCTAACCCAGAAACAATTAAATAGAAAGTCCAGTAACGTATAAGCAGGGAAATGCCTTATTCGAAGCTGCGTCACAAGCTGCCTTTCATGTATTTCTAGAGGACAACATTGCGTTTTCCCCTCTCTGCTTCCAGCAATGTCATCGCAACCCTCAAGAGCCACTCAAAAGTACCCCCTTGGGTACGATCAGCAGTAACCTAAATGTTGGCAGTTCCATTCCGATTCGTGGCGACCCCATGCATTACAGAGTAGAACTGCTCCATAGGATTTCCTTGACTGTAATCGTTATGGAAGCAGACTGCCAGGCCTTTCTCCTGAGGCACTGCAGGATGGGTTCACACTGCCGACATTTAGGATAGCTCTGAGTGGTTCTTTAGGGTTGATGACAGTGACGGGAACGGAGAGGGGAGACAAAATGTTGTCCTCTAGAAACATATGAAAGGCCCCCATCTGTTTCACACACTCTTTTTCATTTTCCCTTGTACGAGGGTGGATTGCTGTTGCTCTAGAAGCACAATTTCCGGGTGATCCCAGAGGGGACAGGTGGCACAATCCACACTGATGCCCATCTGAGAACAGCCGGCGAGGGGGCGCCCAGTCCACGGTTTCCACTAGAATGGCAGAAGTGGTTGTTGTTAGATGTTGTTGAGTTGATTTTTGACTCATAGCAACCCCGAGTGACAGGGTAGAACTGTCCCATAGAGTTTTCGAGGCTGTAAACTTTACTTCCCCCATAAGTCTGTCAGTTTGTCGCACTGTGGGGGCTTGCGTGTTGCTGTGCTGCTGGAAGCTATGTCACTGGTATTCAAATACCAGCAGGGTCAATTACGACGGACAGGTTTCAGCGGAGCTTCTAGACTAAGACAGACAAGGAAGAAGGACCCGACGGTCTACTTCTGAAAAAAATTAGCCAGTGAAAACCTTACGAATACCCACAGAACATTGTCTGATATAGTGTCAGAAGACGAGCCCCTCAGGATGGAAGGCACTCAAAAGACGACTGGGGAAGAGCTGCCTCCTCAAAGTGGAGTCGACCTTAATGATGTGGATGGAGTCAAGCTTTCAGGACCTTGATTTGTTGATGTGGCATGATTCAAAATGAGAAGAAACAGTTGCAAACATCCATTAATAATCAGAATGTGGAATGTACGAAGTATAAATCTAGGAAAATTGGAAATGGTTGAAAATGAAATGGAACGCATAAACATCTATATCCTAAGCATTAGTGAGCTGAAATGGACTCGTATGGGTCGGACAATCATATGGTCTACTATGCCGGGAATGACAGCTTGAAGAGGAATGGCATTGTGTTCATTGTCAAAAAGAACATTTCAAGATCTATCCTGAAGTATAACGCTGTCAGTGATAGCATACTATCCATATGACTACGAGGAAGACCAGTTAACATGACTATTACCCAAATTTATACACCAACCACTAAGGCCAAAGATGAAGAAATGAACATTTTGACCAACTTTTGCAGTCTGAAATTGATCGAACATGCACTCAGGATGCATTGATAATTACTGGTGATTGGAATGCAAAAGTTGGAAACAAAGAAGAAGGATTGATTGGTAGTTGGAAAACATGGCCTTGGTGCTAGAAACAACACTGGAGATCGCATGATAGAATTTTGCAAGACCAACGGTTTCTTCACAGCAAATACCTTTTTTCACCAATATAAATGGCGACTATACACGTGGACTTTGCCAGACGGAAAACACAGGAATTAAATCAACTACACCTGTGGAAAGAGATGATGGAAAAATCTCAATATTATCAGTTAGAACAAGGCCAGGGGCTGACTGCGGAATAAACCATCAATTGCTCATATTTAAGTTCAAGTTGAAACTGAAGAAAATTAAAACAAGTCCACAAGAGCCAAAGCATGACCTTCAGTATATCCCACCCGAATTTAGAGACCATCTCAATAATAGATTTGACGCGTTGAACACTAGAAGAGTTGTGGAATGATATCAAGGACATCATGCATTTGACGCTGTGGAACCCACCACCCCACCCCTGAGGAGCCTTTCCTCCAGAGACAGTCAGAGCTCTTTTCAAGTCTGCTGGGGACCACAGTTGACTCGGGTTTAGGCTAATCATCATATGTAGCATTCCTCTTTTGCAGCTTTCATTATTTACTACCACGTAATCCATTTCCTGTTAAAATGACGCAAAAGCCTTACCCTCTTCATTCCCACGAAAATACACTTCATTCTCTCCCATCACCATTTTGCCGACTGTTGTTTTATTCCTCAAATCAGCCAGACTGGCTTCACATAATGAAAGAGGCCATTAGACATTTCAAAAACACACTTTTCATTAGTTTCTAAAACACGCTTAGGTAGAGGGAAGATTCCAGAACTTTATGAAGCATTTTAATTGAACACGGTCTTGGAGCCATGGATTGGGATAATCACAGAAGCACACATCTCATGCTCAGCCCTGCTGCATGAACAGATGTGGCTATTAGTGCCAACACTAGTCTAAACTGGTATGAAATGAGGAACAAAGTGACGTGGAGTATAAAAATGTTGGCCCACGTAACAAGTCACCTCTTCAGCTTGAGACTCAACAGGGAATATCGCTCTGGTTTCTGCTTGAACACTTGGCACTGTAAATCAGTGATAAGATCATAATTTTTAACTAGCTTTGAGTTGAGTCGGCCCCTGCCTCTACCATCAGGGCTTCCTGCACAAGATGAAAGACATCAAGTGAAGGGGAATTATTAAGGTTGGTGGCACAGGGGACACCAACCACGTCCTCCCCCAAACTAACTTTCTCAGAACGAGCTTTTAGAATTGCCCTGGTGCGGTAAATCTTCTCTTGTGTGATTATTTTACGTTTTCTCAGGTAAGCATGGTAGACTGGGGAAGAAAAAAAAAAACAACAATTATTTTTTGAGGGATGGAAACAAAGTTTAAAAGGTGTACTGCTGAATAAGTTCACTTTACAGGAAGGGGATATCCAATGATCTTTCAGAAACGTTTGCTCAATGAGAAGCCTAGAAAAGATGCCTTCTGCTTGGTTGTACCCCTTCTGAAGAATCAGTCAAACACTGTATCCACTATTTTGCATTATATCCAGAATACTTCTACAGCCTATGGCAAGAAAGAGCTTAACAAAGGGAAAGGACCATGTGGCGCTTTATAACTTCAGCACCCTATGCCATTCTGATGGGCTGGAGCTACTTATCCTTCTCAAATTCCATTTGACAATTGTGCAAGGCAAGCGTCTACATCTCCCAACAAACAACCTCCAGTTCCAAGCATTTCCCAATACTGCTGAAGTTTCTGCTGGTATAAAGAGTTCACATAATTTTCTTTCTTTTCTTGCGTGTTTGAAGCCAATCACGTATACAGAAAGTTTAATTTCTAAACTTCTGGCTGGCATACAATAACAAGGATTTTTTCCACCACTCTGCATTAGATTGTCTCATGCAATGTAATAGAAAGTGAAGGGTCTGTCTCGCATAAAACAACAACAACAAAATCGTTTGCAAACTGATTTGAAAATCAGCTGGAAGTCTTTCAGCTGTCTGTTCCCTTTGTTTTAGTATTTCTACCTATAATGGAATTAGTTTTGTCCATAAATGTAATCAATATGGAATATAAAGTCATGAGATTCTAAAAATGAATTTACAGTTTTCATAATAAAGTATACCTTAAACTTGAAGTAATAAAAATGTAAATTAGATATAGATATTTGGATGTCTTGTTTATTGCATTTTTTTGGTAAGTGACAGAAAAATTATTGCATTGTTTGTTTATTTTAATAAAAAACTTGATCTCTTTCTAGAGTGACGGTGATGCTTATGGAATAGAATAGAGGATTTCTGATGGGAACAAGAACACACTATTATCTTTCATTCACAAAATGAAAAGGAAGGTCAAAGAAGTCTAGATGAACTGTATAGTCCTCTCACTTTTCAGAAAAAAACAAAACCCAAGGACTCAGGTGAAAAAAGTGGAGCTCTAAGCAGGCCTGGTGACCTGCTTCTGAGAAGTCCCAGCCAAGAAATCCCGATGGAGCACAGGTGTACTCTGTAACACATGGGGGGGCCTCATGAGTTGGAATCAACTCAAGGGAAACTGGTTTGGTTTGGGTTTGTGATGAAGGCAGGTGAGGGGTTGGGAGAAGCAGGGAGAGAACTCTGGGGAAAAACTTAAAAAAAAAAAAAAAAACAAGAACTCTAGTAAGATAAAGAAGCAGAACCTAGGGCAGGGGAAACTTCTTAATATGGTAGGTTAATCGGAAATGTTCGTGAATGATTTATTTTAGAACATCTAAGCACACATTTGTACAGCAGTCTTGTGATGGAAGATCAAAGCCTATTTTTGTCGTTGTTGTTGTTGCTAAAATGTAGGTCCACTTACTAGAAGGTTGAGTTATCGATCTTCCATAAGCAGTGTTTCTACACTTTCCAGTTTCAATCTCTTTAAAGTAAAACAAGCACATAAATACAGTAGCAAAGCTATCTGAATGCAAAATTGTTTTAGATTTTTCGTTCTTTTCCTTCAGTTTTTACAATTGTTCTGCTACAAATAATTCAACAATAGTGTTCTAACAAACCTGCTTTATTAAATCTTTCCAAACCACTCAACCTAGTTGTTTTATTTTTTTAGAAAAAAACCTTTTCGTACATTACTGGTTCATTGGTTTACTTGATTTTTAATTAAATTGAGAAATTCAGGAAGCAGTGTGACTAGCAGAAACAGTCTTGATAACAAATACAAGGGACCAGTGCTGAATCACAGCATCAGTGAGACTGGTGGGGGCAGGAATGTTCCAGGTTACAGGTCTCAAGACATCAGCGTGCAGGAGGCATCCATTGCAGGGTACTTCAGAGGGATTGGGGGATGCTGGTTAGCTTTGTGAGCCTCTTCTACATATCCTGCTAGCAGAATTTCCTTATGCTATTAAACTTAGATAATCCAAATTCAATAGTGTTCACTTTGGGGTACATAAGATATTTTAAGGTAACACTTTTACCTAAAAAGTTAAATTATTATTAGACATAGGTCGATGAATCAACATTTAAAAATAAATCTGCTTTATTTGGATGCTGCATCAGAATTAGAGGAAGACTCATTAATAACCTGAGCTATGCAGATGATAAAACCTTGCTTGCTGAGAGCTAAGAGGACTTGAAGCACTTACTGATGAAGATCAAAGACCACAGCCTTCAGTATGGATTAAATCCATTAAAAAAAAGAAACAAAAATCCTCACAACTGGACCAATAAGCAACATATTGATAAATGGAGAAAATATTGAAGTTGTCAAAGATTTCACTTTACTGGGAATCACAATCAACACCCATGGAAGCAGCAGTCAGGAAATCAAAGGATGCATTGCATTGGGCAAATATGCTGCAGAAGACCTCTTTAAAGTGTTAAAAAGCAAAGATGTCACCTTGAAGACTAAGGTGCACCTGACCCAACCAATGATGTTTTCAGTTGCCTCATATGCACGCAAAAGCTAGATGATGAATAAGGAAGACCAAGGAATTGACACCTTTGAATGATGCTGTTGGTGAGGAATATTGACTATACCATGGACCGCCAAAAGAACGAATAAATCTGTCTTGGAAGAAGTACAACCAGAAAGCTCCTTAGAAGAGAGGATGGCTACTTCTTCTCACGTACTTTGAACATCGTTACACAGGGTTTTCAATGGCTAATTTTTCAGAAGTAGATCTCCAGACCTTTTTTTCAAGGTACCACCAGCGGACTAGAACCTCCACCATTTTGTTCAGCAGCCTACGGGTTAACAGTTTGCACTACCCAGGGACTCCAATACATTTACAAATGCCCCTTACGGGGCAAGCGCATTGTAACTTGGGAGCTAGATCCCATAACCTAGTCAAACATGACTGGGATCTTGAGTCTGGGATCTTCAAATTCCTTCAGCTCCAGTCCTCTAAAATCTATATCCATGGTTCCTTTGCTGCTCTAAATTCTGGGCACTTTATGAAATCTATACTGATTTTTTCCCCTTTAGGAAAGTAATTAAATGTATTGGTTTCAAATTGTTTGCTCTGAAGTATGACAAGACCAGTGGCAATCAAGTGTAAATAGGATGAGATGCTGAGCAGGAATGTGTCTCTCCCAGACTGTAAGAAAGCAAGTGTGTTCACTATTTAATGTGCTCAAGTGGACACCAGGTCATTAGACAGGGTGAGGACCCGTGTTCTAGACCTGCCCCCTACGAGCTTCGTAACTCAGGTCGATTCACTTACCCTCCCCGAGACTCACGTCCTTCACTGCTGAGATTTCCACTGAGAGCCTTTTAAATATTGTTTCCAACTGCATACCTCTAAGCAAGATGTAGAACACACGAAAAGACAGAAACGTGTGGCAGGGCGGGGCAACAATGCGAGAGCGAATCCGTTAACAACATTTCATGATGGTGAGCGTCTCCGCTCCTGCTCATCCAGCAGGGTCTGTCAGTCAGGGCTGGGGACTTTGATCAGTCATTTGCTGCAGCGTGAGTGAAGACAATGAATATTTAAAAACAGAGGAAAGGGAACAGAGACCAGGAGAGCCAGGATGACAATTCTGTCAATTAAATCCTCCAGCCAGCACCAAGTGCCTTAGCTTGAGAGTCTAGATTTAGAGACTACATTCTCTAAATGTGTCAGCTGCTTTGCAGTCAACAGAAATAGTATGGCTTTTCAGATCTGGGGCGTGCTGATAGAAGTGCTCTCAAAATATTATTTAAGCTCTGCTGCCATCGAGTCGATTCTGACTCATAGTGACCCTATCTAAGCATTCTCAAAATACTGTTTAGAATACCATATTAGCCATCTAAACGAAGAAGTTTGCTAATGTTCTAAATCTTACTACCCTGGGAAATAATTCTGTTTTATTTATTTCCTTAAGCATGTCATGCCACAGAAATGCTTTCCGCATCAGGAAAAAAAAAATATGTTTTAATTTTAATCCTTTCGCGTCATTTCTTTCTTTCTTTTTTCATAAGTAAGAACTAGCATGCAAAGAGCATAATTAAATTGAGCAATAAAGACCTTGATATTTTCCTGCTTCTAAGAAATTTAATATGTTTGTGATTTGCTGGAATAAAACCAATTCAATCAGCTTTCCTTTTTCCTCATTTTGTTTACTTGGGCTTTTATTACCCATATGATGCTGGGGGTTGGGGATTGCAAGGCTGAATTCTGAAGTTCTCTGGTTCTCCACCAGCTGGGGGTATTCAGGTGGAGACAAGGCATGTGTTCAGAGAGGTTTAAAGACATAGTCCATAGATACACATTACACTAGAAGAAAACGAGAGACTTTTGTGTTTTCTCTCTCACCTTCTGAAGCAATTTTTTAAAGGAAATGGTGATTTCTCATTAACTATTCTTTACGATCATGCCCAGAGAGAAAGAATTAAATGACAAAGATGCCAGACCCAAAAGGTGGCAGACCATATTTTCCAGATATGGCTGCCATGATATATCTCATCTCAAATGCTCTTCTTACAAGGTTATACTGACACTTCTCCCATTGAATGGTGGGCTCATGTCCTCTCTGCTTGAACCTGGAGAGACCTTTGAGACTGCTTGACCAACAAAGTACAGAGGAAAAGATGCTATGTGACTTCTGAGGCTAAGGTCACACAAATGTCATGCACTTCCGCCTTGCTCTCTCTGGAGCCTCCATCTTGGAACTCAACTGCCATGATGTGACGAAGCCCAGGCCACATGGAGAGGCCACTGCAGGTGTCTCAGACACAGCCCCAGCTGAGGCCCAGCCACAGCCAGCATCTTCTGGGAAGATTCCTCCCCGTCATGCCAACCCCAGAGGTCAAGTTATCCCAACCTTCAAGTCTTCCCCAGTGAGGCCCCAGATATTGTGGAACAGAGACAAGCCATCCCCCGGTGCCTGCCCTACTCAAAGTCCTAACCCACAGAGTCTGTGAGAATAATATATTGGCTATTTTGTGCCACAAAGCTGTGGGATGGCTTACTTTTCATTCTTTAGGATTTTGTTCAGAGAAATAATTAAATGGCTCAGGTGCCAGACCACAGAGATACAGTTGTTCATGTTTTACGATCATGAATTCTCCTCCCGGACATTTATAATTTATGTTTATTTATTTACAACCTGAGTGGTCCAGCATGGTATTTCTGTATGCCTTTACACAGTTCGACTCCCCCACATTCCAGCCCTACCACCAATATAATTCCTGCCACCAAAATTCATAAATGTCATCTGTAAGGAGAAAGAAACAGAGAGAAGGAGAGAGAGAGAGGGAGAGATTGTTCATTCTGTGAATATCCACAACACTTTCCTTAGCCTCTTTTGGCATACACCCTTTAAATTTTATAATACAGCCAATATGGCATTTAGACATCTAGTAGATCTTATATCTAGTAGATCTAGTAACTTGTGAAGTCCTTGAGAACAGGGGTCATTGTCCATTGGTGGCTCTGCAGGCACTGTCCTCAGTATGGTGTCTGGCCTTGAATACAGACAGTATGCTTCGAGAATGTTTACCAAATGAGTAAATGAAGCAAGCACAAGAGTCCCATCCTCAAGGCCCCCATAGTTATCATGACATCTACCCTCAAGCCCTTTCCAATAAGTACTATTTGCCATTTCCAATGGTGTGTGGCTCTGTGTTTGTTTAACATCTGGGACTTATTATACAATATCTTCATTATATTAACATCTCCTTCATGCCCCTGGTAATCTGCACTTTTGTTAAATTTCTAGATGTACCAGTCCTTTATCTAATAGGTTACATTTAAGATAAGCAATGGATTAAGACTGTTTTATCACAGGGAAATCTAATGCTTACCTTTAAGAAGAGAGGTTTAGGTTTAATTAAGACATATACACCTAAGATTTATCACTGGAAGCAGATACTTAATGTCTGTGTTTGGAATGCACTGATTATGTTCCAATTAGCAGGGTCAGAACAAGTAAATCATAGGTACTTTATCCTCTTTCATGTCTCTCTCTCCCCCAACTAATTACTTGAGCTTTTCCTGGTCCTAACAAGTACAGTATCAAGCACCTACAATCCTTTAACTCTCTTAGATTGTTTTTCAAGTGTGGGTGGTATCAAGAGTTACCCGGGTAGCTATTAACCTGTGGATTCCTGCAGAATATGTCTCTGAGTGAGGGTGGGGCCCATGTGCTCATTTTATCAAGAACAACAAGTAATTCTTATGAAAAATTTAGTTGAAGAAATACTACTCTTCAAGCCATTTACACATTTCCTGTTTGATCTCTTTAGGGTTCATTTAATATACATTTACCAAGTGCCCACCAGTTGCTGTGATGAGTATAAGAATGCCTGCAATGGTTAATATTATGTGTCAGCTTGGCTAGATACGGGTTCCAGTGGTTTGGCCAAACGCTAGTCTAGTTGGTGTTCCATAATGTAATCTAACATAATGTAATTATGTTCCATAATGTAACCTAATGTAATCAATCAATCTGTTGAAAAGAGAGTATCCTTAGGGTGTGTTCTGCCTTTAGACTATAAATAGATGTTTTGAGAGAATTCTCTCTCTCTCTCCACTCTGCAGTCTTTTCCTTGCACCTGACCTATGGATCCTGAGATGCAAGTCTGCAAGAGTCTCCAGCCTGTTGCCTAGCCTATAGATTTGGACTTGCCAAAAAACAAAAACAAAAACAAAAAAACCCGTTGCCAGTGAGTTGATTCCAATCCCAAGCGTTACAAAGTAGTACTGCTCTACAGTGTTTTCTTGGCTGCAATCTTTATGAAACAGATCACCATACTTTTCTCCTGCAGCACCACTGGGTGAGTTTGAACTGCCAACGTTTGGGTTAGTAGTCGAGCACAAACTGTTTACATTGCACAGGAATCTTCTGGATTTCCCAGATCCCCAGAATGGTGTGAGCAAATTCCTTGAAGTAAATGAATCTCTCTCTATATATATATATCTATACACATATATCACTGGTTATCTTTCTCTAGAGAACCCTAAGACAATGCCTAACCCACAACCCTGCCCTCAAAGATCTGACGGTTGAGTAAGGTCTTGCCCACTGGACAATCATCATATGGGGTAGCTTTTCAGTTTCTAATAGAACACTCTTAATACTTCCTAAGTCTGTATGCCTCTTAACGTTCTTTTCTAAATTAAACACCGCAAAAAGTTTCTTATCAAGAGATTCTAGATATCGCCATATGTTGTCTTTTGTATAGATCTTACATATTTACAAAGAACTCGCTGTGACCCACGTATGGAAGCAAAAGGTGATCTGTTCTCCCATTATTTAATATGAATTTAATAAAACCCATACAGCAGTCAACTGGGTCATACATAAAGGTACTTATCACTATGTCCTTGCACATTTAGATGTTTCTTAAGAGCTGAATTCATGACACTCTGCAACTTTTCCTAAGCAATTTACAAGTCTTTCTCATTCCTCATTTTATTATCCTACCAAGAGTCAACTTGTTCTTTTAGCACAATCAGTCTGACTGACTGGTAAGGGTTTGCAGTGTAGCATTTTAATTTATGCAGACGTCTCCACAAAAGCACCTCAATCACTCATAGCGTGAAACCAGGGCAGCACTGGATTCATCAAGAAATGTTGTTTTTGTTATACATATAGATCTAAGGACAGGGTGATTTATATCAAAGAGAGCCAGGGGAGTGACGGACAGCAATAATGTATCTATGTCAGAAGGAAACGCAAGACAAGGTATGGCAAGAAAAACGGGCCTAAAAAGGTACCTGGAATGCTATAATTTAATGCTCTCATGGGTAACAGGGATATGATATAATCACCGAATTATCAACCATAAATGAAGGTCTCTCAAGTAGAATACACTATCATATCTATATAAGAAAATCTTTCACGCTGGGTTCAGATATGGAGTTTCATATTCCTTTAAGTATTTTTCTAGTTTTATTATTATACTGTTAAACTATAGTCCAAGTTTCTGAGAGATAATAATGTGGAGTGATAAAGGATTACTGACATTTATATGAAAGATATTTGTTATTAGTTGTCATGAATTGAGTTGTGTCCCGCCAAAATATCTGTCAACTTGGCTAGGTCATGATTCCCAGTATTGTATGATTGTCTACCATTTTACCATTTGATGTGATGTTGCTGTGTGTTGTGAATTCTATCACTATGATGTAATAAGATGCATTAGCAGCAGTTATATTGATGAGATCTACAAGATTAGATAGTGTCTTAGGCCAATCTCTTTTGAGATATAAAAGAGAGAAGCGAGCAGAGACACAGGGGACCTCATACCACCAAGAAAGAAGCACCAGGAGCAGAGTGTGTCCTTTGGACCTGGGGTTCCTACGCAGAGAAGCTCCTAGTCCAGGGGAAGACTGATGAGAAGGACATTCCTCCAGAGCGGACAGAGAGAGAAAGCCTTTCCCTGGAGCCAATGCCCTGAATTTGGACTTGTAGCCTCCTAGACTGTGAGAGAATAAATTTCTCTTTGTTGAAGCTATCAACTTGTGGTATTTCTGTGGTAGCAGCACTAGATAACTAAGACATTAGTACTTTAAAATAATAAAAAAATCAATACAGGAAGTAAGAAATACTTTATTTATGTAAACACAAAGAACTAAAACACTGTATGAGGTTCTAATGGAAAAATGTGATTTTCTATTTACGTGACTTTGTAAATGACTTCTTGTGAGCTGGAATATAACCAAAACAGCTATTCAAAGCTAAAAGGAGGTGGAAAACTAGAAACTACTTGAAAAGAAACTTCCAAAAAGCCCCAGGTGATCGAAAGCTATAAAAGCTGAACTTTCTGTTACTATCTATTCAAATTGCCTGAAAATACCTAAAGGACATTAAACCCAAGCATTAAATCTACCCAAAATTAAACATAAATTATTTAATATAACTGTACACATCTTGCTTCATCAGAAATCAATGCTGATTTCTGATCAGGAATAACTCTGCCAATTCAGAAGGTCCACCTGACAGTTCCCTTTGGAAATCTCTCAGACATTACAAATTCAGTCCAAAATTAAGCTCATGGTGGGTCGACTTTCTTTTCAGTCTTCTTAGCCTCTCGTCAAGGGAACTGCCATGTATCCAACTGCTACACCCAGACACCTGTAAACCACTTGAACTCCTCTCTCTTTTCTTACACCCACATCTCATCAGACACAAAATGGCACTAGAACTCCCAGCCCGCCACTTCTCACATAGGTTTCAGGGTGACCTTCTTTCTAGATGGCCACCCAGCCTTCAGTTAGACACTCTTCCACCTAGAAGTCATACCTATTTTTCTAAAAGGCCAATATGATTAAGATACTTCTTTACGTAGAAGCCCCAGTGGCTTCGCATCATTCCTAGAACATAGCTCTGAGTCTCTGGATGCGACACAAAGCCCTGCATGACTGGGCCCTCTCTCCATCCACATCTCATGGCCAAAACTGGCCACTCTTCCTCAGAGTTTCTATGCTCCAGGTTCTTATTTTTGTTTTTAATCCCTGAATCACCTGTTGCATTTTGCTGAGTTGGCAGAACTCCATTCCGAAACATTCAATATTCCAACAACCAAATTCTTACCAAGCTGCCAGTCTGTGGGCCAGCAAATATCTACTCTTCTTCTTGTTTCTAGATACAACCTGAACTTGCTGTTAAAAATCAATGCTTTCCCACCTAGCTCGACTGGAAGCATGAATTAAACATGTATGTGCTGGCTGAAACTTCTCAGATTTACAGGGTGTCACACAAAGTGTGGCCACATGACAGAAGTTTCTCATTTTCATCTACCTTGAGTGACAAACTCCATCAACAAAAGCAACAGGAAGTTTACTCACGGCATGTGTACATTGCATTGTAGGTTTTATTTTCCCCCAGAAACAATTTCTCTCTGAGATCACTTTAATCAAAATAATAATTGCATTATTCACACGTCATGTTCCCTTAATTGGAAGAGTTGGTCAATTATTGCACAAGATAGCAGCACCTTTCAATAAAGAGAAAAGAGTTCCCCTTTGCTGTTCTTTCAACCGCAGTTATCACTACTCAGTCAAGTGACTTACAATGCGGCAGCCAAGTTAATCATTTAAGAGCAGAAAGCTCCTTTGAGAAGTCACCAGTGGAAACATGTCTCCAACAACAATAACAGCTGGAGAGTGTCCTTTGGAGAAATTTGTAAGTGCCTCTGCAGCAGGATTTGGATAAAGGTCATATTTTTAATTACTACAGGTACAAATTCTACAAACCACAGGAGTTTGGGGACTTGAGTAATGGGTCCCTATACTATTCCTCAAACTTTATAAATACCGACATCGTCAAGAAGCAGAAGTTACAGCAAAATCCGGGTAGGTGATGGGATATCCTAAGATAGTCTTTAAAAATACTGTCTTAGCATCCAAAAAAAGAAACAAGATTCCTTGACAGGAACAGGAGCTGTTACTAAAGCGGTCTGTATTTCAATCCCGTACGCTGTCTAGGTCTTCTATGTAAACATTCTATGTGTGACAATTCATTCTTTTACTCCTTCATTCCTTCTGTGGAGAAGATGTCTGGCCTGTTCAGTGGACTGGAAGAGCGGATGGCTGAGGACCAGGGGAGACTTCATGGTGAATCCCTGACAGTATGTGCTTAAGCACCCTTGTGGGATCCAGTGGACACCTAAAACGTATCTTCAGTGTCTCCTACGTTGTACTAGGTTCTAGAAGGATTACAAAAAAGAAATAAATAAAAATAGTAAAGATTCCTAAAAGGGGCAGCCATTAGACACCTATGGCAGGAATGCGATTGTATACTTAATCTTGGGCATGCATGTGGCCCAGCATGAAAGCTCTATTATAGGTGCCCAGGTACATTTACATCTCAGTCATCTTGATAAGAAATGGCATTTACTTAGAGCCTACTGTGAGCAGAACACAGAAGGAGGAACTCAGTGGAACTGGACACCACCGTGTTAAGTAGTCACAGTCCCAGGCAAGGAGAACGGAGAGACCCACAGTTTCGGGAAGGGAAGAGTGCATGGTGCAGCGGTTGGGACCCTCCTGTTTGCCGAACTGTCATAAGAGTGTAGAGGGTGCTACTTGTGTTTTCTGAAAGGCCAGTTCATTGCTGAGGGTACAGAACAGTGTTAGGTGCACAGCGGGCAGACAGCACCAAGGATGGAGCTCCAGAGCAGGGTGTTAAGGAAGGAGACGATGGGACTCTCACTTTGGAAGGTGGGTGGTGTCACTGGAGGGACTGGGGGGAGCCTGACACAAAAGCAGGTGGATGAGGCAGTGCAGTGCACAGTGCATAAGACAGGTCTCTTGAGTCCAACAGGTATGAGGTCAAGAGCTAGCTCTGTCATCACTGGCTGTGTGACCTGTAAGTGGAGAATGGTCTCTCTAAGCTTCTGTTTCCTCATCCAGACAGAGCGAATGCTGTCATTACTGCTTACCTCCAAATTTACTCAGGTTCTAAGTATGGTTAGGGAGAGATCAGAGAGTGAGTCAGGACAGCGACTTCTGATCTAAAGCCATTTAGTCAGTGAGTTCATGTAGCCAGAGGGATACCAGTGATAATTGCTCTCTTAGTGAAAGCTGGACAATGAATAAGGAAGACCGAAGAAGAAGTGATGCCTTTGAATTATGGTGTTGGTGAAGAATATTGAATATACCATGGACGTCCAGAAGAATAACGAATCTGCCTTGGAAGAAGTACATCCAGAATGCTTCTTAGAAGCAAGGATGGCGAGACTTTGTCTTGCTTACTTTGGATATGTTATCAGAAGGGACCAGTCCCTGGAGAAGGACATCAGGCTTGGTAAAGTAGAGGGTCAGTGAAAAAGAGGGAGATCCTTATCGAGATGGACTGACACCGTGGCTGCAACAATGGGCTCAAAACAGCAGTGATTGTGAGGATGGCACAGGACCAGGCAGTGTTCATTTCTGTTGTCCACAGGGTCGCTATGAGTCGGAATCAACTCAACGGCACCTAACAACAACACAACAACAAACCTGTTGTGGCCATGAAATGAGACAATGCATGTGAACAGCAGTACCTGGGATCTAGTGGCTGTGCTGCTGCTACTACTGATACTACTGCTGATACCAGCAGATGGAGGACACGGGCATGCTAGAATGAGGTGATCTGCGCTCAAGTCAAGTAGCAAGAGTTGCTGAGTTTTTAAGCAAGGTTTTAAGCACCGAACTATCACAGTGTCTCAGAAGTCTGATGTGGCTGCAGTCCATCAACGAACCAGACAGTATAAGCAGAGCATTTGAGTTGGGGAATCAGAGAACTATTGCAATATCTCAATTAGGAGTAGTAAGGACTGGGGATTATTATGGTGTTACTGAAACTTGAAACGATAAGGGTAATTATAAAAAATATTCCAAAGGAAAAACAAGCGACCGAATAAAAAATTAAAGGAGATTTCTGTGAAGATCAGAGATCAATGACTGAAGACTTGTAAGGAAAAAGTGATACACTGGCAATAGAGATAAGCATGGGCTATTCTTCAAAAGGGAGTTTGGGTGCGAAAAGAAGAACACAGACAATCTCAACAGCTAACCAAATGGTCAGCAGTTCAAACCCTCCAGAGGCTCTGTGGGAGAAAAGGCCTGGCAATCTGCTCCCACAAAGACTATAGCCTTGGAAACCCCGTGGGGCAGTTCTACTCTGTCACATGGGGTCGCTATGAGTTGGAATTAACTGGACAGCACTCAACAACAACACCAATAGGAGTCACATCTTCTCTTGACTGTCTTCCTATGTCCCTGGGCACTTCTCTACCTTGGCTGACTTCTCCTCTTCTCCCAGACTTGGAATGGTTGGAATGTCTCGGGTTCACGCTTCAGACCTTTCCCCTGTTCTGTACTCACTCCTTTCAGGTCTCCTTCTTTATGTCTTTAAGGAGCACACGTTCACTGTGATGTCAAGCCCTGATTTGGTCCCAACATCTTATTTGAATATTCATCTGCTCAGCTGTTACTAGGGACATTGGTGGTTCAGTGGTAGGAGTCTCCCCTTCCATGCAGGAGACCCAGATTCGATTCCTGGCCAATGGACCTTATGAAAAACCACCACCCATCTGTCAGTGGTGGCTTGTGTGCAGCTCTGATGTCAGTTTTCTCTACAAAAATCTACGTTCTATGAGGGCAGAGATATTTCTTACAGCTATATCTTCAGCATCTAAAACATTGTCTGGTAGATAAATACAGAATAAATATATGTGGAACAAATAAATATATTTTTAAAAGATGTTGCTGTCAGGTGCCCTTGAGTCAGCTTCAACTCATAGGGACCCCGTGTGCAACAGAACAAAAGGCTGCCTGGTCCTGCGCCATCCTCACAATCGTTGCTACGTTTGAGCCCACTGTTGCAGCCACTGTGTCAGTCCATCTCACTGAGGGTCTCCCTATTTTTAGATGACCCTCTCCTTCACTTTACTCACGAAGTGTATAAGCTTTATATTTCTGTGTGAGAGCATAATGAAAGAGCTACACAGAGGGAAAAATCAAAATGTTGACCAAAAAAAAAAAAAAAAAAATCCTTCAGTAAGCCAAAAGAGATGGAATACAAAAGCTTAAAAAAACAATGTAGTTGTAAAAGTTACGAGGAGAAATGTGTTGTTTTGCAATGGAATTTAATCTGAGGGAACCTCTTTGGTTTTGATAACCCAGATGGTGGATTGCCATTTCATCCATCCCAAGCACGTGCATCCGATCACCAATTCTAATTCATTTTAGTAGCTTCCGGGATGACTGCAATGGGAGTTGGATTTTGCTGTTGTTGAAGGGACAGTCATGTTTTTGTTTGGTTGCTGGCTCCAAAACCACAGGGCTCACCTGGCTAAAGGTAAACCATAAAATGCAGTGGAGATGCAGGTAGCTGGGAGTTAAATCTTAGCTCTGCCGCTAGGTGTCTGCTTTTGACTAATTATCTAACCACTTTGTACCTCTGTTCCTCTTCTATAAAATGTAAAACACAATTACGAGGTTGACAATCCCTTACTTGAAGCCTTGTTTTAGAATTTTCCAGATTTTAGGTAGTTAATACAGTACTTACATCATATATTATGTAACACCTGCAGCAGGGCTAATCAAACTCATGAATACATCTGCAGTGAAATATATGAATGTCCACACCAAGTGGGATAAATTTAGAAAATAAATAGCTTCATATTAGTTCGTACCAGGTTTTGCCACCGAGTTCAGCCAGGGGACCCGGGCAGACATGGCTATAGCAGCATGCTTGTCTGTTTTCCCCTTCTTGCCTATTCTGTAACCTTCCTTGGTCTCGGGCAGACATGGCTATGGCAGCATGCTTGTCTGTTTTCCCTTTCTTGCCTATTCTGTAACCTTCTTTGGACTTGGGCGGACATGGCTGTGACAGTATGCTTGTCCATTTTCCGATTCTTGCCTATTCTGTGATATTCTTTGGACTCGGGCAGACATGGCTGTGGCAGCATGCTTATTCGCTTCCCACTTTTGTCCTTTTGAATATATGCCAAATAAAACTTTCTTTTTACTTTACTAAACTTTGTGATGTTTTTCCCTTACAACAGTTAATGGCGCTGTGAGCAGGATCTGAAGCTACGAATCCAGTCAACTTCAAAGAGACCTGGACTGCGGAGCAGAAGCCGGCAAAGAAAGGTCCTATCTTCTGGATCCACATGTTCCCGCTCCATGTCCCTTCGACATCGACGGGGTGAGTGCTCTCAGAAAACGAACCTTTGCTTATTCTTTGCTGTTCGCTTTCTCATGTTTTCTTAAGTTTTGTTTGGCGTATTTGTTTGAAAACCGGTTGATTGATTAAGGAGAATCTTTCTTAGATTTTTGCTTCATCGTTTGGTTAAGAGAGACATTTAGTAACTCTTTAAGTGAACTGCAGTTTAGGCCTGGATTTGGGCGTTTGAAGAGGTAATTCTATTTTCAAAGAGCTGTGAGTCACTATAAGCTGCAAAACTCGGACCTTTTTGGGGCTCAGAGAAAACCTGGAAAATAGTGCTCTGTTTTGCCAAATTCGCAGGGAGAGGTGGCAGCTCCTGACCTGTGTTTTGATATTTAAGGGAGAAGAGGTAGTTCTGTACCTGTTTTTTCCATTGAATTGAGTCGATCTTATCAAAAATTGCTACATACACTTTTAGAAACTAGGATCCCCATATCCTTGTTTTGTGTGGTATTATCTGGTGAGTTGATGTGGTCTTTCTGTCTTCTGTTGTTCTAAGAGCTTGCTTATGGTCTAGAGCATTGTGTCTAAGTTTGTCTTGTATTAGATCAGTGGCTATGGCTAAGAATTGCTGTATTTTGTAAGGCTAGTCATGGAACCTCAGTTCTTTCTTTGTCCAGAAAAAACTGCATCTTATGTCTGTCCTGTGATTTAGATTTTTAATAGCTACTTGGAGAAACTTTGATATAAATTGGTCTACTTGAAAAGTACACTAAGATCTTTATGTGTTATACTGTGTCAGTCTTAAAACTGAAACCTTTTTAAGTAACTTAAGCTAGATATTATATGAAAGGTGTTTCATTTAAGGAAAAAGGATAGTTTTGTCTTAAAGTAAAAGTAGCCGTTCTAGAACAGTAAAAAAGAAAGAAATTAGCTATCTTTTGTCTTTCAAAATGCCTCCATCAATTTAAACATAACAGTAAATGTCTTCCAGGAGTCTGGAGAGTGAGGACGGGGCACCATCAGGCCTCCCTACCTCCCAGTTGCCAAGGTCCTGTAGCTCCAGGGACGCTTTTGAAAGACCCCTTTCCAGCTAGGTGGAGACTCTTCTAAGACAAAAGATACGAAAAATTGCTGCTTTGCTATAGTTATCAGAAATTGGGTAGCTCCTAATCATAGAACTGTAAACAAGCCCTCTCCATTATAGGGGAACTTTAAGAAGTAAAAAAAAAAATTAGAAATCACAATGAGACACACCTGAAGTGGCCTGGAAAAATGTTTCCAGCAGTAGCCACGTACTTAAGGTTACATCCATATCAATGCATTGGTCAAGTGAGCAGGGACTTTGTGATTTCCAAAGTCAGCTGATAAAATCTTTAAGGACTAAAATTAGATTGGGGAAAATATGAGAAGTAGTAAAAGTTGAATGAAATCTTAGAATGTTTAAATAGACTTTCCTTTCAACAACAGTTACGTTTTATGATACATAGGCTTAAAATAATTTTAAGTAACTTACTGATGTTAAATTGAGTTAATAAATATTTGTCATAATTTAAGCTTATATACTTTGGCTTTTTATGCCACAAGGAAAAGGCTAGACAGATACATATATTTAAGTCAGCGAATAAGTGTTCCTTTTTGCCATTTAAAGGGATACACTGTAAGAGATATACAACAAAGGCAACCTTTAAGAGGTTTATTGAAAAAGAAATTTATTTGATATGGTCAAGTTTCATCTGTCTGACTGAAGTTTAATGGTTTAATTTATGAGATTTTTAGGAGTTTGAATGTTAAGTAGCATAGAAAACAAAGAATTGGGTTTCTCGCAGTTAAAAGAACAAAATTTTCTTTAATTTCTGAGTTAAAGGGTTAATTTATTCTTTGTGTCATCTGCCTGGAAGACAAAGGTTTGGTCTCTCATTAGAATAAGATTCCTGAGTCTGAATACTAAGCCTCATGGCTTTTAGAAAAGAAAGCTAAGGGTTTTCCTTTAAGATCTTTGGTTAAATAACGTAAGTATTGTTTCACAGTGACCTATATTATTATCTCTTTATTGCTAACTTGGTCGCAACTTTATCTTTTTAAATCTAGCATTATCAAAGCCAATGGTTTGATTAGAGAATTCACATCATTTACCTATAAAGTTTTTTTTTATTACAATTCAGGTATTTAGAGATTTGATAATCTTGGTATATATTTGGCATATCCTGACCGTATGGTATTTTGTCTCAAAATTTTTATGCATTATACCTTAAGCTCTTTGAATATGGTTCATGGCTATATTTAGAAATATTTTTATCTAAAGTTTTTTTAACAGATTTTATTTGGCCTTTATATTATGCTTATAATTAATTTCTATCAGGTCTTTCACTATTAAGAATATTATGTTTATCAATTAATCATGGCCATATTAAGTTTTGTCATCTACAGATAAGTTTTTTACTTTGCTGATTTGCTGAAAAAGTTTGACCAAAATATCTCAACAAAAAGATGGACTATATTGAACTTGCTAAAAAGACTGTGACTAGGCTGAATAAAATTTCCAGAGCTCCTATGCAGAAGCTGACCAGTTTGCAGACTGCGGCTGATCCAGAATCACATGGAACAGAAATTTAACTACATAAGACTAAGTAAACGAAAGGAAACTATGTTTTTTTTTTTTTTTTTAATATTGCTTATATTTTAAGTTCCTAATTTCTGGATATGAGAAATCATTCTCCTTTCTCCTAAATCATCTAACTAATGGGTTTAGATATTGTAACTCTTGAATTAGAAGTTCCGGTTGGTAAACTTAGCCAAGTTGTAGATATCATAACCAGAGAACTGTCTGAAATTTGAGCTATGATTTTTACAAAATAGAACGGTATTAGATTTCCTGTTAGTCTCTTAAGAAACAGTTGGTGCCTTAATAGATAAATGCTGCTGTATTTATATTAATACCCAATCTGAGGTTTTGCAGAATGTAGTTGCTGTTGAGGCACATGAAAAGCAGTTACTGA
>NW_004443938.1:9526284-9556806 GCF_000243295.1 Trichechus manatus latirostris | reverse complement strand
CATGCTTATCCATTTTCCCATTCTTGCCTATTCTGTGATATTCTTTGGACTCGGGCAGACATGGCTCTGGCAGCATGCTTGTCCGCTTCCCACTTTTGTTCTTTTGAATATATGCCAAATAAAACTTTCTTTAAGTGAAAAAAAAAAAAAAAGAGTTCAGCCAGGTAAGTTTTGCCTCAAATGAGTCTGAAATATTAGACTTTATCTTCTTGCTGCATTCATGCATTTAATAACTCATACTCTTCATGAAAATGCAAATGGCTTTATGTGTGATTTTAAGTGATCATACTGCATTTTCATTGAGTCAACTCCAACTCATGGCAACCCCCTGTGTGTCAGAGGAGAACTGTCCTCTATAGTTTCTAATGGCTAATTTTTTGAAAGTAGATCACCAGGGCTTTCTTCCAAGGTACCCCTGGGTGGACTCAATCCTCAAACCTTTCATTTAGCAGCTGAGCGCGTTCAGCATTTGTACCACCCAGGGGCTCCATAGAAACATTGAGTGAAAGTTAAATGCTGTCTTTCTCCCTTCTTCTTTCACCTCCATCTTTCCTATGGGACTCTAAGCTCCCAGTGGCCTGTGCTGGGTCTTTCATGTTTTAATGCAACAGGTGGTGAGCAATTGGGGTCCTGCGTAAGGCAGCCCTGGTGGTGCAGTGATTAAGAATTCGGCTGGTAACCAAAAGGGCGGCAGTTCGAATCTACCAGGTACTCCTTGGAAACCCTATGGGGCAGTTCTACTCTGTCTTACAGGGTTGCTGTGAGTCAGAATCGACTCGATGGCACTGGGTTTGTTTTTTTTTTTTTTTTTTTTTTTTGGTAAGAGAGGTAGGCGTGGTGAGAGAATAGGAAGAGAAGTCCAGTTGATGAGGCAGGGTAACTACTATACAGAGGAGCGATTTGATGGGGCAGGGGAGGATGGGTTTGGCTTTGCAGCTCGCCCATGATCCATTAGTCCCCTTTCCCTAAGCACCCCCTGAAGTGCATGTAACATTTACGTAAAAGTCGTGCTGGCAGTAGCTATGCCTATGCTGCTTCTTTACAAGGACCTTCTTCCTCACTTCTACCAGGACTGTTGTCCCTAATCCCCTCCTGTTGACAAATTCCAGCCCCACCTCTGGAAGGGAAGCTCCTCTAGGGCAGGTTTGCAAGGAGCCTGAGGAGGTGCTGGGGGCCTGGTCCCTACATGTGAGGGGATTTCAGGCAGCTCCGAAGCCCTGCTGTGAAGGCTTCTCCAGAAGCTCCAACAGCGATGCACCTTTCAGGGAGAAAAGAGAGACAGCTCTTTCCACAATTTAAATTCGTCAGGTGCAGACAATCAGAGCAGAAGCAATAGAGGATCTTACAGCTAAGGAGAAGAGGTGGAGAAATAGCATTTAGGTCGAGAATGTTTGATTTGTTCCAATTGTCAACAGAGTGTAAAGTGGTTCCGTTCAGGCTTTCTAAAAGGCCAGGCTATCTCCTGAGTACAGCGTATCTGTTCAAGTAATCGTCATTTTATTTATAGTTATGACAACTTCTCAGAGCTGGCGTCCTTTAAAATACCACCCAGTACCAAAGCTAGATTGAAAAACAACCTAGAGTAGAATATCATAGTCTGACTGCTGGCTGAAAAAAACAAAGCTACTCCCGGAAATTTATAGATGTCAAAACCTATAAAGAGAAATTGCCTTGTCTATAAATTAGCAATGGATCTTTTTCAAAAACTGAGAAAAATCTCAATATGGCTTTAAAACGAATAAGTTAACTCAAAACAAAATTAACCAATAAAAAATCCTGACCAAACTTTGTTTAAGCTTCTTGTATGGCTAACAAAAATTGACTCCAAAATCCATGAACTCAAAGAGGGTTTAGTAAATTATACTGCGAAAACACCATGAAACATTGTTACTTGTTTCCCAAACAATGAGAACATTAAATTGGAAACATTAATATTTCAGTATTAACTTCCTGGTCAAGGCAGGGGTTTGGCTATCTTCTCTGGTTAAAATCCCTAAAAGCTTGATAAGGCCCTTGCTGTGTGTGCACAGATAATTGAGGTTAATATACAAGCAGTCAGACAAGTCCACAAGCAAACACAACATATGTAAATCTTCAAGATCAAAGATATTCCTATTGATTTTCTTGTGGTTTTTATGCCTCTTTTGTATCTGGACATTTCCGTATGGATGATATGAGGTGTATCTCACATGCACCGGCCCCATATCAGCTCTTTTTCCAATGGTCCTTAAAATTTTTTAATACTATCATTGAGGTTCAGTTCTAAGCCAAGCTGGAAATTTAGACTCATATCTCACTCCTCTCTCTTGCTCCCAACTTCCAATGGGTCACCCCATCCTGCTCAATCTAACCACTAAAAAGATGGAAACAGTTAATGCGCTCTGCTGCTAACAGAAAGGTTGGTGGTTCAAGTCCACCTAGAGGCACTTCAGAAGAAAGGTCTGGTGATTTACTTCAGAAACATCAGGTACTGAAAACCGTAGGGAGCACAGCTCTAGTCTGAGACACACGGGGGTTGCCATGTGCCTGAGTCTGCTCTGAGGCAACTGGTCTGCACAATTACAGCCCACCGTAAGCTCCTGGAGGCTAACAGCTGGGCATCTTTGTAGCCCTAATACCTTATCCCTAGTTAATATTCTAGACAAACAATGAATATTTTTTGACTAAACAGATGATTGGATGAATATTATGCTTAAAATTTTACTTTAGAGACAAAAAATACAACAGATTACTTCACAAAAATGTAACCAATAGATTACGTCACAAAAATTCCAGGTTGTGGAATTACAGGTGTTTTTTAATATTTAAACTTTTCTTCATCTCCCAAGTGTCATATTACATCAATAACTAGAGAAAATAAAAGAGGGAATGAGGTAAAATTGTGAGTTTTTTTTTTATGCTGAGATGTAGATAATCAAATAATGTTAAATATGAATGTTACCTTTCCTAGTAATTGTAACAGGGAATTACTATTTCTTATAACAATGGATGGATTAGTGTAATACAAGTTACTTGTGGAATTCTCGTGAATTTGATGTATATCCTCTTAATTTATTCTGACCTAATTTGTTAGCTAAAGTTGTTCATGCATTTCTCAGCTGTAAGTCTTGCTTACTCATCTGAGAATAAATCTTTGGTAATATATGATGGGGCTTATTAAAATGTAACAATATGATTCTGTCTTTCTTCAAGACCTTTAATCCAGAAATGATAACACCCTTTGTTTTGAGGAAATCAGGTTTGTGATGTTAAAGAAAAAGAAAAAAAAGACTTTAGTACAACTGTCTTTTTAAATCCCATCATCAAGAGCCAGAGTCCCATGAAACTAGGTATAGCTCTCATTTGATGGTAGAAAAAAAAAATCACATGTACAGTAATACAAAATAACCTCCTGAGTAAAAATAGGAACAATAATGAACCAAGCATACCCATGAGTACTAGAAAAACTGACTTATGGATACGATACTTCACATCAATAATCGTTCAGCATTTCCCCATTAGGACATGGTGTAACAATGATGACCAGGATGAGGTTAACCCACATGAACAAAGTGGTCCCTGAGACATTCAACTCCATCGATTCTCGTCTACTTGTGAAAGTGGCATCTGAGAACTGAAGGAGGTGAGGATCTGTTGTCATAAGGACTGTTACGGTTTGTTCTTTATTAAGTCTACACCGTAAGGAAAACACATTATTCTTCCAAATAGCTGGCACATAACAGATAGGTAATGAATATTTATTAATAAATAAATACATCAATGCACTGATAGTCTTGTGGTTTGATGTATAGGGCTCAGTAGGCTGAGGCAGACAGATATTAATAAATCCTTCTGGCGACTGTGATCCAAGCAAGATGTCAGCTGGCTGTCTCACCCTTGGTCTCCAGCCCTCTCAGACCTAACCCAGCCCATTCCCGCGTCTGAGGTCCCCTTTCACAGCTTCCTGGTGGCGCTCTCTATGGCTTGGCTCTTGTGTTATGGGCTGCCTTTTCTCTCTCCATCACCTTGCACACACAAGCTGGCCCCAGTCAACTCTCTCCCACAGCCACATCAGTGTGATGGTTTGGAACACAGCTTTCTAAAAATAACTACTCTTTAGGTTTTGTTATGAGACTTTTATGAATGCTGGGTTTGTGTGCTTTCAGTTTTCCTTGTGATGGAAGCAAAATGTGTTAAGAGTTGTTCTTCACCAGTCCATCTGCTGATATGTCACCTCTATTACCAGGAAGAACGGGCTCACGTGTCTCCCTTTAAATGAGCAACGTCATGATAAATGGAGAAAACACTGAAGTAGTCAAAGATTTAATTCTACTTGGATCCACAATCAATGCCCATGGAAGCAGCAGTCAAGAAATCAAGTGTTGTATTGCATTGGGAAAATCTGCTGCAAAAGATCTCATTAAAGTGTTAAAAAGCAAAAATGTCACTTTACGGATGAAGGTGCTCCTGACCCAAGCCATGGAGTTTTCAGTTGCCTCATATGCATGTGAAAGCTGGACAATGAAAAAGGAAGGCAGAAGAATTGATACCTTGGAATTATGGTGTTGGCGAAGAATATTGAATATATCACAGACTGTCAGAAGAACAAACAAATTCATCATAGAAGAAGTACATCCAGAATTCTCCTTAGAAGCAAGGATGGTGAGACTTTGTCTCAGGTACTTTGGACATGTTATCAGGAGGGATCAGTTCCTGGAGAAGGACATCATGCTTGATAAAGTAGAGGGTTGGCTAAAGAGAGGAAGACCCTCAAGGAGATGGACTGACACAGTGTCTGCACAATGGGCTCAGGCATAACAACGATTGTGAGGATGGTGTACGACTGGGCAGTGTTTTGTTCTGTTGTATGTGGAGTTACTATGAGCCAGAACCAACTTGACGGCATGCTAACAACAACTTCCCTTAAAAAAAGGGTCCTCCTGCTTCAACTGCTAGGGCGTCTCAGGACCCAGAAGGAAGGGCAGGGCAGATGGTGCTTTAATTTGCTACAGTGACAGTAACAACAGAGAAATGGTAGCTAATCATTTGTTCTAGACACTGTTCCAGAAGCTTCCATCTATTAGCTCATGTAGCTTTTCGGTGGCTTTTTGGTTTAGGTATCATTATTATGCATATTCTACAATCTAAGTAATTTAGGTGGCACAGCTGGAAAGCGGCTGGGACTCAAACCAGATGATCAGATGGTAGCCCCCACAGTCTTAGCACCTGGCCCCTTAGGAAGCCTGAAGAGATGTAAGATTTTGTTTCTTGAGAATGTCTTGCCCTCTGTCTGGCGTTCAGTATTACATGGACATGTGCTACAGACAACCGAAGACTTAGTAGCTGTAGAAGATGTGGGAGAAGCATTTCATAATTTTGGCCTCATGACTTATTGTTACATCTCAAAGTACTGGGTAATGGGAAGTGCAGAGAAGGAGGCCACCATCCAGGAAGTGACTTCCCAGGGCCACACTGGGTGGAACAAATAGTTAAGAATGCGACTACAGACCCAAAAGTTGTTGGTTTGAACCCACCCAGAGGGACCTCAGAAGTAAGGCCTGGCAATCTGCTTCCAAAAGGTCAGAGCCTTGAAAACTCTATGGAGCAGTTCTACACTGCACACTTGGGTCCACCATGAGTTGGAATCAAGTTGACTGACAACATCAATAATCTGTGGGCTTCCCAGAGCCTTCCCTGTATGCACGCAGATTATACGTGGAACCCTCCCCCCTAAAAGTCAGCTCATCCACATGCACATACCAGAATGTTCAAGCCAGTCCTCAATGAAGGGGTGGAGGGGTAGGAAACAAAGGGTGGCAAAGTTATTTGTTCTAACCCCCCCAAAAAAACAAACCCATTGCTGTCAATGCCGACTCATAGCGACCTTACAGGACAGAGTAGAACTGGCCCACAGGGTTTCCAATGCTGTAATCTTTACAGAAGCAGACTGCCACATCTTTGTCCTGCAGATCAGCTGGTGGGCTTGAACCACCAACCTTTCAGTTAGCAGCCAAGCGCTTTAACCACTGCACCACCAAGGCACCTTATTTGTCCTAAGGTACCCAGAAATAATGCAGTTTGGGTCGTGACAACACTAATCTAAAATACCTTTCTGTGGGTAAGGAAGCTAGGTAGAGATTATCTGTCCCTGGTTACAGACTGGGGAACCGCATGAAGGGACACGCATCTTGCTCTCGGAAATGTAATAAGCCAAGATAACCAGCCTGATTTTCAATAAATCTCTAAGAGTGGGCAACAGTGCAGTCCCTTTTCAGTACCAGAAGTAAGGCTTACACTCCAGTCTAAACTCCAAATGCCTCCCAATAACATCATTTAACAGGAGCAGAGGCTGCTGTTCCTCCAGGTGAAATACAAACCGCTCTGACCTGCATGGTGTCCCGCCTGCATTACAGTTTTTAAGAACAGAGTCATGTGGTGGCGTTTCCTGCCTGTTGCCATTCATGCTGTGAGTCAAGGCATTCAAATGTTTAATGCTTCATATATCAATAAATGGAGTCCAATTCTACATGGATTTGACCTTTTCAATATTCCGCAGTATGACTGGCTGGCTACTCCAGTTTCTCCCATTTGTCATTTCAGGAATCTGGAGGGAAGAAGGGAGCCCACCAACCAATAAAAATGAACAGCAGAAAGAGCACAGTCATAAAGCAAGCATGGTCTTCTGGAGACCACGGTCAGGGATTATCATTTTGATATCTCGCTATTTTTTACTTTCCAGAGCATACAGTCGCAAACTGAAAAAAAAGAGAGAGCGACACAAAGTAATATCGACCAAAATAAATAATGCGGGGTGTTTTCCTCGGTTAATGTTATTGCCTCGTCTCTCGGTGACTTTGACCTCTGTTTGCTGTTGTTTTCAAAGGTTTTATTCTACACATATCTTGGTGTCAGTCAGATTTGATGGAAACTTTAACATAAAGTCATGTCACTCCACAGCGTGATCTATGGTTTTGGAAATTAGGGTGAAATCTTATGGGCTTTTAAAAGGTTCAGTCTTGCCCAGTGCAGTCCATCCAGCTCCTTTGTTTAACCAACTCATGATACACTATACTATGCTGAGTTCAACCTGGTGACTTTGACGGACAGGTCGTCCCTCAATAAATTATTCAACCTCCAAGTTGTACGAACGACAATCAACAACCTTAAGGCCCAGGCAGCAAAGCCCCACTTCTGATAACACTAGGAAATAGAGATAATGGTTTTTTACACAAATTATGTAAATTGCATGAAAATTCCGATAGGAAGAACAACACCTCCACACCATTGAGCCATCTGGCCATTTTTAAAATGCTAATGTTAGATGATGAGCAACTTCTTACCCACGTAAATGTCTCAACGGAACTGCGATCACCGTGAATAACATATAGATTTCTTAGCAATTAGTCTTAACCAAGGTTTTCACTTAACTATGTTATAAAGTGCTAATATTAATCTTAAATGAATCACAGCACTTGAAATTAAAAAGACTAAAATTAAGTACAACTTTGGTGCAGTGAATTACAATCATATGGCCCTTTCTAGCCATGGTCTTGTAACTCCGACAAAATGATTCGGTGGGACTATGCAAATAAAGTGCTTACAGCCCACCAAGGGGGTTGGACCGTTTTCTGATGCAGTAAGGTGCATTGAACCCTTGTAGAGGATTGGTTAGTTCACGGTCTTCCTGGGGGCGGGGGGCACACCTTGAAACTGATAAGGAGCTTGCCATATAACCAGCTTCCCTGACAGAGGTTTTAGGGAGAGATATGGAGAGAGAGAGAAGAAGGGGCTGTAACACTGAAGACTGAGAGACACCACGAGACACGTGCAGCAAGAGCAGCAGCGGCACGAGTGACGAGAACCAGAGACTGGCATGAGACGGCTGAGGTGGGGCTTCCCGGCCCACAGAGCGAGGCGGCAGCAAGGCCGATCTAGGCCCAGCGGCAGCAGGCTGAGAAGAAGAACTGTATCCTGAGTTGTTCCTGTTACTTTCAAGTTGATCCTGATCCTGAATTGTAACGTGCTACTTCCCTAATAAACCCCGTAAGTGTAAGTATGGTTTGTCAGTTCTGTGAGATGTTGCAGTGAATTACAGAACCCAAAGACGGGAGGATGAGGATGGATGGGAGTAGCTGCTGTTAGAGATGATGGAGTGGTACAGCAGTTTGGAGAAGCTGGACATCTGGTACATCTTTAACCTCCGCCTGGTAGGAACAAGCTTTATGCCGATCCTTCTAAAAGAAGTCATTCATTTAACAGTAGTTCTTGCACTAATTTATTTCACAAGAATTCTTGAACTTCTGGCCTATTTCAGAGTCATTCAAAATTAAAATTATTATAAAATATGGTCCATGAATTTACTATCCACCAAGCCTAAAATATCACTGGCACATGCATTCCTAGAAAGATCTAGATCATACGGATTAGATCCTTGATAACTATAAAGTAACAGAATTGATTAGCCACACAAGAAAGGCCTGGCAATATATTTCCAAAAACCAGCCAATGAAAACCCTATGGATCACAACGATCCAATCCACAAGCGAACATGGGGATGGTTCAGGACTGAGCAGTGTTTCCTTCCATTGTGCATGGGGTCGCCATGAGTCAGAGGCTGATCTGATGGCAGGTTAACATGAACAAACCCTGGTGGTGTAGTGGTGAAGAGTTCGGCTGCTAACCAAAGGTCAGCAGTTCAACTCCACCACGTGTTCCTTGGAAATCCATGGGACAGTCCTACTCCATCCTACAGGGTCGCTATGAGTCAGAATTAACCCTATGGCAATGGGTTTGGTTTTTCTGGGTTAACATCAACAACAAGAAGGAGCCCCGGTGCAGTGGTTAAGCCCTTGGCTGCTAACTGAACCACCAGCCACTCCTCGGGAGAAAGATATGGTAGTCTGCTTCCACAAAGATTACATCCTTGGTCTGACTAAGACTGGAGGAACCCCGGAAAGCATGGCCCCTGGATTCTCTATCAGCCCAGAACTAAAACAATTTCTGAGGCCAACTCTTCAGACAGGAATTGGACTGGACTGTGGGACGTAAAGTGATACTCGTGATGAGTGTTCCTCTTAGCTCAAGTAGATACAAGAGACTAAATGGGCAGCTTCTGTCTGGAGGTGAGATGGGAAGGCAGAGAGGGTTAGGAGCTGGCTGAATGGTCATGGGGAATCAGGGGTGGAAAGGAGAAGTGTGCTGTCACAGTATGGGGAGAGCAATTAGGGTCACGACACAATGTATGTATAAAAATTTAAAAAAAGAAGATCACATCCTTGGAAACCATATGGAGAAGTTCTACTGTGTCCTATAGGGCGGCTATGAGTTGGAATCGATGCAACGGTACACAACAAAAGCAACAACAAGAACACTTAACCCAGGCATATGACTTTACAATCAGTCATTCATTCACAACATATGTCTGGAATGCCATCCACTTGCCCAGCGCCATTCTGGGCAGAAGGAATAAAAGAGGGAATAAAATTTAGGCAGCTTCTGCCCTTAGGAAACTTTCGTTCAAGAGGGTGAGGCAGAAAGCCACCAAGTGGACAAGGGAATACGTCTCACTTGGTGAGGAGTGCTTTGGAGCAGGGGGCAGGGACTGGCTGGAGAGGGAGGCCATTTACAGACAGTGGTAAGAGAAGACCTCCCTGATGGAGCAACATCTGAGCAGAGACCTAAATGAAATGAGGCATGAGCCATGTGGAAAGAAGGAAGAAGAACAGAGGGAAAAATGCCTCAGGGTGGAAGCATTCCTGGAGGGTTTGAGCAATGGCCTGGCCAGTATGGGGAGAACAGCCTGAGAATATACCAGAGATTCAGTCAGGGGCTAGATCACAGTGGGCCTTGCAGGCTGTTTTAAGTACTTTGACTTTTCCTCTGAGTGAGCTGAGAACCCATTGAAGAAGTCTGAGCAGAGGAGAGACATTATCTGACCTAAATTACAAAGTGACCACCCTGGCATCTGTGTGGAGACAAGACTGTAGGAAGGAGAAGCACGGAAGCTGGGTGATTAGTTGGGGCACTAATCCAGGCAAAAGCTGATGGTGGCCTGGACTGGGGGGAGCAGGGGATGTGCTTAGGAGTGGTCAGATTCTGGAAGGTATTTTGAAGGACTTGTCTGCAGGATTTGTTGATGGATAGCATGTGTGGTGTGAGAGAAAGAGGAGTCAAATTGATCTGCAGTTGATGTTTTTGGCCTGAGCACTAGGTTTTATGTCTCCTGAGGTCATGAAGAATGAGGCAGGGGAAGGACTGTATGTGACAGTCAAGGAGACATTTCTGAAAGTATGAAGTCTGAAACACGTGTAGAAGTCAAGTAGGCTGGAGTTTTAATTTTGGAGTTCAATGAGGAAGTTGGGCCTACAGGTGCAAATTTGGAATTATGTGGTGAGTATATGGTAAGTGTATGGTGAACGGGACGAATTCCTGGAGAAAGACATCATGCTTGGTAAAGCACAGAGTCAGCAAAAAAGAAGACCCTTGACGAGATGGACTGACACAGTGGCTGCAACAATGGGCTCAAGCATAACAAGGATTGTGGGGATGGTGCAGGACTGGACAGCATTGAAGCTGAAGTATTTACTTTATGCTTCAGTATGGATTACACCTCAACATAAAGAAAACAAAAATCCTCACAACTGGACCAATAAGCAACATCACGATAAATAGAGAAAAGATGGAAGCCCGTCAAGCATTTCATTTTGCATGGTACAACAATCAATACCCATGGAAGCAGCAGTCAAGAAATCAAATGACATACTGCATTGGGCAAATTTCTTGCGAAAAAACTCTTTAAAATGTTACAAAAGCAAAGATGTCACTTTGAGGACTAAGGTGCTCCTGACCCAAGCCATGGTATTTTCAGTTGCCTCATATGCACGTAAAAGCCCGTCAATGAATAAGGAAGACCAAAGAAGTACTGATGCCTTCGAATTGTGGTGCTGGCTAAGAATTGTGAATATACTATGGACTGCCAGAAGAACGAACAAATCTGTCTTGGAAGAGGTAGAGCCAGAGCGCTCCTTAGAGGCAAGGATGGCGAGACTTTGTCTCATATACTTTGGACGTTATCAGGAGGAACAAATCCCTAGAGAAGACATCATGCATGGTAAAGTAGAGGGTCAGTGAAAAAGAGGAAGACCCTCAACAAGATGGACTGACACAGTGGCTGCAGCAATGGGCTGAAGCATAACAACGATCATGAGGATGGCGCAGGACCGATGGCCCCTAATAACAACTAAAAGTTCAACTGGTAGCTATTCAAGGATTTAATTCAAGATTGATCATATTTCCTTAATTCTAAGGTGCACATTTTTTCACATTGCAACATCCCCAAGATATGGATGTGTCATACAATTGATGGCAATTCACAATTATAATTGTTGGCATTTTCTTCCTTCTTAGAGGCACATACAAAAAAGATGCATTGTACCATCTGTGGCATCTCAAGTTTGTTGAAATAAGGCTACTTCCTGCTGCCCCCAGCTGATGTAACAGTACAAGAGGTTGCTCTCCCGCACAGCTAACATCTGGGACCAGCGTCTACCGGGATGATGAAGATTCCAGAGAACGAAGGCGGCAGCGAGTCATCAGTCACCCTCACGGTGCCCAGGCTGTGCCACCTATTAGCTATGGCTCTCATACAACTGCAGTGACTTTGACCCCTAAGAGGAAAGCAAACAACGCCTTCAACTTGCACAGAGGGCTCGTTCTCGCTGCGCTTTCCAGACCTCTCATTTCCAAGCTTCATACACTCTTGAAGAGCAGAAGCCGCATCTCATTTATCTTTTAATCCCCATAATTTAGCACAATGTCTGAATACAGTTGGTGCTCAATTTTTTTTTTTTTTAAATTAAATCCTACCCCTACTCTTGGTTTAAAGATCTGTGGCCTTTGATCTCCGAGAAAATGCATTCCAGTTTCCCTCCGCAGCTATATTGTTGCAAGCTACCGACTGACTACACTCACAGATGTTCACACATGGCGTCCTGTGTAACTAACTGCCCAGCCTAGACCCTGGGCGCCGTCTCCATGGAAACACAGAGAGGAGCTCTTATACCTTCGCACAGAAACAACAAATGCATACTTTAGGATAATAACAAAATGCAGCATTTATAGATAGGATAATAATCTGTGTTATGAAACATGCAATTTAATAACTCTCTCTCTGATAAAAAGGCAGAGACAACTGCAATGGTCTAATTTACTCCCGGTGCTGTGGGTGTCTGCGGTTCACAGGAAGTGGTGCTGAGCAGTGCGAATTAATCTGCTTCACCTCCTTGTCAACCCATTAGATGATCTCTCACTGCTTAGTATGCCATTTTGTCTTTCTCTTCTCTTATTATATTTCCTAACTCATATATGCTAACCTATTATACTACTTACTTCTTCCCTCATTATTATGACCTGTATTCTATATTCCTTACAAGAATGTCCTAAAGGAATTATAAAGGACTTTTCAAAATAAGCACAAAAAATATTTTACAGTTCCTACTGAAGGTCGTGCTTTACCTGTATTACCAACACCTAGGCGAGTAGCCGTAACAGTAAATTCGAAAATGCATTGTAATGTCAATAGTTTTTGCAGTGCTCACATGATGTTGCATCTGGGCACAATGGCATTTAGCAAGCACTCTGCCTAAATCCTAAATAATCCACCCCTCACCCTCTCATGAATTATGTGACCTCCGAGAAACATTCTGAGTCCTAAACTGATCATACTCGATAGTGACCGCAATTCTAAAACACTTGATTTCCTCTCTTGGAATATGGAATCGCCTACGACTGCAACTTCGGGGTTCACTCCTGTTGCCAGCAGGAACCTGCACGTGTGAGGAAGAGGGAGGGTACAGTCTGCACTTGGGCACCCAATAGGAATACGGCACCATCTAGTAGATGCGCGGAGATCTCACAGGGCATTGTTCTAATCCGTTGCGCATCATTTTATCTAGGTGAAAATACTGCAGTGTGTAGCAACTCTCCAACAAGCGTTTTTGTTTTTCTGTTAAATCACAGACCACAGCTACAAAGGTCTGCAAAATGGGGAGTTCCATAGATCAATGACTGAACATTATTATTTAAGACTAAACACTCTGAAAGCTCCCACAACTGCCACTTACAGGGCCAGTCAAATGCTTTTGAGCGGGGGTGAACGAGAGGACCACCACCTGTTTTTGCGTGGCCCGTGAGAATACATTTGCTTTGGCTCCTGTGCTCCATTTTGCATCAGTCGTTGTGATTTTGCAAGTCATAAAAGGCTCCAGATTCTTTTCATTGTTATATTTTCATAAAATGATGTGCAACAGATTAGGGTAATTCTACGTGAGGCCAGGAAAGAGGGGTGATTCAACCGGTCTATGTCCGTTCTGACTTGGGAAATAGAGGCTGATACAGAAGAGAAAAAAATACTTCTCTACAATGAAAGCTTAACCTTCGGGAAGTGTTTGGTGAGGACGGAGGTGAGGGATACTGTGTTGGGAAATATGATTATTCATGAAATCACTGGAGCCCTACAATGCGCCTGGAACAGGCTGTGTAAGCTCAATCAGCACCATTGCTGAATAACTGATTCCCACCATTACTAGTCCCCGCTTTGCCTCTTGATATTTCTTCTTTCTCCCTCCTCCTCTTCTAGTCCCTATAACAGTTTAAGATTAACTAAAGTTTCTCCTTGGAGGGTGGCAAAAGAAATTGATAACCTTCAAAGATTGCCAGTAAAAGGATTAACTCATCTGTGACTTGACAATTGTGACTAATGGCACCAGATAAACCTCAAGGATTGCCAGTAAAAGGATTAACTCATCTGACGTGACAATTGTGACTAATGGCACCAAAGCTCAAGGATTGCCAGTGAGAGGTTAACTCATCTGAGACATGCCAACCGTGACTACCGCAAAGAGAAACTATAATCCTGTCCATATAAAACCTTTAGCCAGTCTCCAGTCGGGGAGACAGGTTTTTGGAGTAAGTCATTCCCCTCTGTCTCCTGTATATTGATATATAATGAAACACTCTTGCTGCTCACCTCACCCCTGTCTCAGTAGTGGCTTTTGTGCAAGCAGCTCAGGTCCGCATTTTGCGGTAACACCCCCCATGTAATATCATGGAGAGACATGTGGAATCTGATGAACTAGAACTGAGTCTCAGTTTCTCTACTTCATAGCTGTGTAATCCAAAACAAATCACAGCCTCACTTTCCTGATCCGTAAAGTGGGAGCAAAAGCCAGGGTTGTGATGAGATTCACAGGAGACAGTGTAGGCTAGCGTGCTTTCTAAAGGGCTGAATGGTAATTTCCACATTCATGCTACCAAAGAGCGCATTGACAAAGGTCATTCAGATTTGAGTACAGTGTTAACTGTGTACTTCTCGGGAAAAGCAAAGTTGAAATTAAAAAAAAAAAAAAAATTCTAAATGGCAAACAGCAGCCTCAGGACACTAAGTGGAGAAAGTGAAACAGTATTCCAGAATCTCGGGCTTGGCTAACATTTGGACATGGGACTTGAATCACACTGTCTCTAAAAGAAAAATAAAAACTTTTCATCCACTGAGACTGACAACCACCAAACAAGAATAAACATTTTTAGAGGTGCAACTGAGACCAGCTAGGGACAGAAAAGGCCCTAAACAACAAGTTCTGTGGCTTAAAATGTTTTCTAGACGAAGAATGGTGCGAATGTTTGCTTCCTCCTAATCTGTCCCCTCGTTGCTGTCTTTCAGATCAGCCAATTAGAACTAGAATCCCGGCACGCGCGGGCAGAGACCAGGTCGACCGTCAGATGGCCTCATCCCATAGTAAGTGTTGCCTAGGAAACAAAATCAATGGACATACATTACGGAGTGGTGACCGAGCCCATTGCCGAAGCGAGAAGTTCGCCAGCCACTTCCATTAGCCACTTCCGTGCCAAATCTTACCCTGATCCCTTTTTGAATATGTATGAAGTTAATGGATATGTATGACTTCCCCTTTCCCACGTGGTACAAAACCTCCACCCCAGCCCTTTGTTCAGGGGAGAGTGCTTTTGGGGAGGCTCTCCCCCTCCTCTCCTTACTCACCACGAGTAATAAGCTATGCCTTGCTTTAAATCCGCTTGACTCTTATTCTTTCGAGAGTACAAGCGGCGAACCCATTGTGTTCGGTAACAAAACCAGCTACCCAGGGATCCCTGATTTTCAACTGTAGTGATAGAAATTGGGGGAAAAAAATCTTTTAAGAAGTGCTATTGAGGTCTTTGTGATACAATGGTTAAGCGCTCGGCTGCAAACCAAAATGTTGAAGGTTTCAACCCATGCAGCAGCTCCAAGGGAGAAAGACCTAGCAATCTGTTGCCATAAAGACTATAGCCAAGAAAACTCTATGGGGCAGTTCTACTCTGTCACACAAAGTCCCTATGGGTCAGAATCGACTCAATGGCACCTAACGATAACAACACCGGGGGTCTTTGCTATTTACGTTTAATGGGTGAGATGTTGATTTTAAGACTCGGCATTTTATCCTTGTCACGAAACTCCAATTTACTTTGAATGGTAAAAAGCGGAAAAGCTCTTTTTCAATGAGATTACTTTTGTTTTTAAATAACCCTTTAACATAAAAGTCTTAAAAACACTAGTTATCTGTGATTTTATGATTAATAAAAACATTCATTTTTCTTGTTGTTGTTAGGTGCCGTCCAGTCGGTTCTGACTCACAGTGACCCTATAGGACAGAGCAGAACTGCCCCATTGGGTTTCCAAGGAGTGGCTTGTAGATTTGAACTGCTGACTTTTAGGTTAGCAGCAGAGATCTTAACCACTACCCCGCCAGGTGAACCATAATCCACAAGAAAGGAAATGTAAAGCACCAATTTCTCACAGACAACATGGGCCAGAGAGTAGGTTAAGGTCACAGGTCCAGATGCGAACTCTGTGAGAGCTGGAAATCTGCCTAACTCCACCGAGCTCCGTTTTTCCAGTTATAAAATGCGGACAATTATAACGGAATGGACAAGCCCATGGTAAACATGAAATGAGATAATGACTGTGAAGTAGAAATGGTAGTCTACTTTAGGTTATCAACATGGACCTCACATGAATTAGGGCATTTATCTAAGAAACAAACCCTTTAAATTTCTCTTTTATTCTGGGCCCTGCTTTTATTTAAAAACAGGATCTTTCAGGCTTGGAAAGAAATGTACAAATCAAGAAGAATGCATCCGTTTAATGATGCTCTGGGTTATTGGTGACCCCAAGTGAATTTTGTTTGAGGGAAGGAAGGACACACACACACCCCAAAATGTAATTGTTATGGATTGAATTGTTATGGATTGTCTCCCCACCCCCCAAAAAATTATGTTGAAGTCCTAACCCTTAGTACCTGTGGACATGACCCTATTTGGAAATAGAGTCTTTGAAGACGTTATCAGTCAGGTTGACGTAAGGTCATGCTGGAGCAAGGTGGACCGTAATCCCATCTCAGCGCTGTCCTTACAAAAGAGAAGAAATACAGAGCCACACGGAGGGAAGACGGCCATGTGGGGACAGAGTAACCTGGCAGCTGACAGCCAAGGAATGCCTGGGGCTCCCAGAAGTGAGCAGAGAGGCATGGAGCAGATTCTCCCTCAAAGCTTCAGAAGTGCATGGCCAACACCCTGATCTTGGAGGCCAGCCTCCAGAACTGTGACACAATGAATTTCTGTTTTTACAAGCTATCCAATTGGTGTTTTTTTGTTATGGCAGCCCTGGGAAATTAATACAATAATACCTGTACCCTAATCACAGACAGGGCCCCAGATGACAGTGTCTGATGCTACAGACACGTAACCAAACCCAGCCTGTTGCTATCGAGTTCATTCCAACTTTAGGTGACCCATATATGTCAGAGTAGAATTGTGCTCTGTAGGGTTTTGAATGGCTGATTTTTCAGAAGTACATTGCCAGGCCTTTCTTCTGAGGCACCTCTGGGTGGACTCAAACTGCCAATGGTTTGGTTAGCAGCCAAATGCTTTAACCACTTGCACCACTCAGAGACGAACACAGGGAGCAGGTATTCTTCACTCTACTTGTAGCTTGACTAGGAAGATAAGACACTTCAGGGGCATCAGGAGTTGGGGGGTTTGGGCCTAGCAGATGTTATTTAGAAGAGTTATTACAGCTTCAGTGCCTCTCGGATAAATACAACAGACATAAAATGTTTTATCTTTTCAAAGCAAATACACTCCAAGGAGACTTGACTCCTGCGGCTCCTAAAGATGCCTGCAAGACACCCTAGAGAAAAACCCTGAGGCTTCTTCAGGAGGACACCCTGGGGCAGTGACCACACTGGGTCAGCTCTAGCTCTGCCTTGGGATGCACCCCAGGTCAGCCACACTCGGCACGTTCTACCGCAGCTCTCCTTCCCTCCCAGCAGGCTGGAAAGTGTTTCCCAGTTAGGCTTTTCCTTGGTAAGTCGGAGGTTCAAGTCTTTTCTAACACCAACCCAGAGAACTCCAGACAGTACAAAATCAACTCAAACCTGGGGAACTGACTGCTAATAATATGTGGCTTTATTGTTGTTAGCAACCATCAAGCATGGCCCTGAATCAGGGCAACTCGGTGCACAACAGAACAAAACGGTGCCTGGCGCTGTGCTCTCCCCGTGATGAGTTATGAGGGGACTGTTGTGACCCATAGGGTTTTCACTGGCTGATTTTCAGGAGTAGATCACCAGGCCTTTCTTCCTAGTCTGTCTTAGTTTGGAAGTTCTGCTAAAACCCGTTCAGCATCATAGCAACACACAAGCCTCCACGGACAGATGGGTGGTGTCTGTGCATGAGGTGCATTGGCAGGGAGTCGAACCCAGGTCTCCTGCATGAGATGAGACTTCTACCACTGAGTCACCAACACCCAGTATGTACCTTTAGTTTGGAGTAACACCTTTTTTAGAAACAGGAGAAAAGAAGTCACTGTTTTCGATTCGGAGCCAGCAAGTTGTTACGTGGAATAGTTCAGAACAACCGGCCTTGCTGCCAGGTGGATGTTGCTAGGTAACCACACAGTGTTCTTCTAAATAACCTTCTGATTGAGAGATGCAAGTGCAATGGCACGTCGACATAAACCAGCCTTTCTCCCTTCTCTTTAATTAGAGGACTTCGGATTTGTGATGAATTAGGCTGACTCGTAAACTACAGAAAATTAATCTGCTGAACGGTTCCATTTTCCAATTGCTAGCTGGGTTAAAAAGCAACAAACAAACAGATGCATCCATATGAACTGTTCTCTAAAGCCACCGTAAACCCTTCCGGCACTGGGCAGGGCAGGGCGTGACATCCCGAGAAGAGCGGCGTGCCGCTGATGCCCGCGAGCATCCTTATGAGTGGCTGATTAAATGAGGTGGGTCCTTCACCGACGGAATAAGGTGACACCTTGATGAATGCTGTGAGCACGCTACAGAGTGCTACGGTGGGTATTAAAACGCCATGTGCTAACTGAAAACCGCGGCTGTCGTTTGACTCCAGTGCACGGGGGTCACCATCTTAGAAGAGCACTTTCAGCCGAGCGGAGACAAAGCAGAGGTAACTCTGCTCCTCACCGCAGGCTACCGTAAAGCTGCTCTGGCTTGGAAGACATCTAAAATGATTCTTTCTGCTTGCTGGGGGAAAAAAGAAACAAAAGTAGCAAGCAGCTGCCTTGTGGAAGTCTATAACACTAAAATAGAAATTTTAATAAAACCAAGAACAGTCAGAAAATGAAAAAGGACAGAATTTTTAAATGGTATTTTTAAAATTTACCTGTTAAAAAACAATCAGCAGATAACAAAACACTCAAGAAAGTGTCTTTCATTTGAACTGCTCTCTGTCCAGAGCTCAAGACAAGTCACTCCTCTCCATCAACAGGTGTTTTAAGAGAGGCCCCTGGGTGGCGCAAAGGGTTCATGTGCTTGCCTGCTAACTGGAAGGTTGGAGGTTTGAGTCCACCTAGAGGAGTCTCTGAAGGAAGCCCTGGAGATTTAAAAATCAGCCACTGAAAACCCTACAGAGCACAGTTCTGCTCTGACACACATGGGGTCGCCATGAGTTGGAATTGACTCAAAGGCACCTGGTTTGCTTTTATACCTTCTTGGTCAAACTGTAAAAGATACAGACTTTACTGCAACTAAAAGCAATTAATTATTTGGAGTCTCCTCATGATCACAGGAAAACATTATATCCAAAAGTAAGTTCTGAGTCATCAATTTTTTAAATTGTAACTCTTGAAGAGTTAAAATAAATCTGTTTTTTCCCCCTAATTGTCTCCAGAAGTATTATTTAGGAAACACTTTCAATTCAATAGTCATCAACCTTAATAAATGATGAATGGAACATGATTTCCTAAATGCTCCTTTGCTTAATGTTATGGATTAAATTATATCCCCCTGAAATATGTGTTGAAATCCTAACCCCTAATCCCTGGTGGGCCAGTGGTTAAGCCCTCCACTGCTAACCAAAAGGTCAGTGGTTCAAATCCACCAGCCGTTCCTCAGGAGAAAAGGGTAGCAGTCTGATTCCTTAAAGATTGTTGCTGTTGTTAGGTGCCATCAAGGCAGTTCCGACTCATACCGACCCCACGTACAACAGAACAAAACCCTGCCCAGTCCTGCGCCATCCTCACAGTCACTGAGCCCATTGTTGCAGCCACGGTATCAATCCATCTTGAGGACGGTCTTCCTCTTTTTTGCTGACCCTCTACTTTACCAAGCATGATGTCCTTCTCCAGGGACTGGTTCCTCCTGACAACATGTCCAAAGTATGTGAGACGTAGTCTCGCCATCCTTGCTTCTAAGGAACATTCTCGTCACTGTTCTTCCAAGACAGATATGTTCATTCTTTTGGCAGTACATCATATATTCAATATTCTTTGCCAACACCACAATTCAAGGGTATCAGTTCTTCTTCAGTATTCCTTATTCATTGTTCACCTTTCACATGCATATGAGGCAATTGAAAACTCCATTGCTTGGGTAAGGTGCACCTCAGTCTTCAAAGTGATATCTTTGCTTTTCAACACTTTAAAGGTTACAGCCTTAGAAACCCTATGGGGCAGTTCTACTCTGTCCTATAGGGTCACTATGAGTCCAAACCTACTCCACAGCAATGGTTTGGGTTTATACCTGTGGATGTAATCTAACGGAATGGAATGGAATTGCCTTCCATAATGTGATCTAACGTAATATAATCAATCAATCAACGGAGGTCATACCAGTGTAGGCTGAATGCTAAACCTAATCACTTCTGAGTTATATAAAGAGCAGTGTCTTAGTCATCTAGTGCTGCTATAACAGAAATACCACGTGGATGGCTTTAACAAAGAGAACTTTACTTCTTCACAGTAAAGTTGGCTAAAGGTACAAATTCAGGATGTCAGCTCCAGGGGAAGGCTTTCTCTCTCTGTCAGCCTTCTCATCAATGTTCCCCCAGACTAGGAGCTTCTCGGCGCAGGGACCAGAGGTCCAAAGGACGGGCTCTGCTCCCAGCACTGCTTTCTGGGTGGTATGAGGGCCCTCTATCTCTCTAACTTCTCTCTTTTATATCTCCAGAGATCGCCTCAGGGCACAATCCAGTATTGTAGACTGAGTCTTGCCTCACTGACACAACTGCCGCCCATCCTCCCTCGTTAACATCACAGAGGCAGGATTTACAACATACAGGAAAATCACACAGTACCAGGAATCATGGCCCAGCCAAACGGATACACACATTTTTGGGGACATAATTCAATCCATGACAAGCAGCTTGTTGTTTTTAGGTGCCATCGAGTCTGTTGCGATTAACACCAACTCTATGGACAACAGAACCAAACATGGTCCAGTTCTGCGCCATCCTCACAATCATTGCTGTGCTTGAGCACATGGTTGCAGCCAGTGTGCCAGTCTATCACTTAGAGGGTCTTTCTCTCCCTTTTTTTTTAAGTCTCCAGTATATCTTTGACAGCAGAGGTAGAACAAATGAAGCTGGGAAACTATGCCAAGATAAAGTTGGGTATGTCCCAAATCCCAGGTAATGACCTTTTCCTTAGGGTTGGAAGCCACTTAAATGGTTTTTACTGTAATTTGCCCCCAAATCTTAGCATCAGAATTTACCAAGCATGACATCCTTCTCTCAGGGACTAGTCTCCTGCTAACATGTCCAAAGTACATGAGACCAAGTATTACCATCTTCGCTTCTAAGGAGCATTCTGGCCGTACTTCTTTCAAGACAGATTTGTCTTTTCTTCTGGCAGTCCATGGTATGTTCAAAATTCTTTGCAAACACCGTAATTCAAAGGCATCTCTTCTTCTTTGGTCTTCCTCATTCATTGACTGGCTTTTACATGCATATGAGGTGACTGACTTTACTTGGATTCACAATCAACACCCATGGAAGCAGCAGTCAGGAAATCAAAAGACACATTGCATTGGGCAAATCTGCTGCAAAAGACCTCTTTAAAGTGTTAAAAAGCAAAGATGTCACCTTGAGGACGAAGGTGCACCTGACCCAAGCCATGGTGTTTTCAATAACCTCATATGCATGTGAAAGCTGAATGATGAATAAGGAAGACCGAAGAAGAATTGATACCTTTGAATTATGGTGTTGGCAAAGAATATTGACTATATGATAGACAGTCAAAAGAACGAACAAATCTGTCTTGGAAGAAGAATGACCAGAATGTTCCTTAGAACCAAGGATGACGAGACTACGTCTCACATACTTTGGACATGTCATCAGGAGGGACGAGTTCCTAGAGAAGGACATCATGCTTGGTAAAGTCGAGGGTCAGCCAAAAAGAGGAAGACCCTCAATGAGATGGATTTGACACAGTGGCTGCAACAGTGGGCTCAAGCATAACAATGATTGTGAGGATGGCGCAGGACCGGGCAGTGTTTCCTTCTGTTGTACGTGGGGTCTCTGTAGGTTTAAACTGGCTTGACAGCACTGAACAATAACCTGCAGATAAGGAGTCCCGGTAGCACAGATGGTTAAGCATTCAGCTGGAACCAGTGGAAGGGTTGGTGGTTTGAATCTATCCAGCGCTCTGTGGTAGAAACACCTGGCTATCTGCATCTGTAAAGATTACAGCCTAGAAAACCCTATGGAGCAGTTCCGCTCTGTCACATGTGGTCACTGTGAGTCGGAATCGACCGTACAGCACACAAACAACAACAAACTGCATATAAAACTAAAGGGTAAACTGAAAAGTTCAGCTGAAAATACTGGCATGGGAACACCCTTATTTAAATGTAAACATAGGAATATATTCTAAAGTATTTTAAATATGCATATATATATTCAATATAATTAAAATTTTTCTCATTCCTTTCAGTATGCAAGGTGTTGGAAAAATGTTGCTGAAATGTTCTCAGAGTGTTTCATACATTATCCACTTAGAGAAAACAATTTTAAAAAATTAGTAAGGAGAGAAATTCACTAATTATCTTCTATCAATACCCTATACTCAGTCCATATGGGATTTCTTGCCAATAGGCAAAGAAATTTATGTTACATGGTAGAAGTGAAGAAGAATTAAATATGTTCACAATATTCTATCCAAAGCTTTGTGTAATATCTTGCTATTCCCACGGTCTATGTGTGTTATACACCTCATTAGAGAAAAAAATGCCACATATTTGCAAAATGTGTACAGTAATGACCTGGAAATAGCCACCATTTTAAACACACAGGTAGATAGCTATATCTTTACAACACATTGAAAAAATGAGATAATTTGGAGAATGAGCGTTTCAATGACAAAACCATAATTATGTCAATAAGGTTTATATTTGAGGTTGTAGAAAATGCCTTTATTGAAAAATATCAACTATTCCTATGCAGCACTTTACAGATTTCAAAGCATCATTAAACAACCGAGAAATGAATTTCTTCTCAGGATAGGAGGGTCATGCATCACTTATATTCTATCTGCATCTAGTTGATTAACAATTGAGTTAAAATTTTTTCATTAGGAATCAGAAGGCTTTGGGAATTAAAATCAGTTTGTTCTCAAGACTGGTGGTAATATAACTTCAAACAGACAAATATGTTGTCTATTTGAAACAGCTGAAAAGCTCTCTTGTTTTTTTTCCTGTGAAAACTTATAAAATGTGATGGGTTTGCTGATACTTTTACTAGGCAAATCCCTTTACTTTACCTGATGGTAACTCTCTGCTAATCTGCCCTCCTCCCTGGCTGGCATGATCACATAAAGGAATGTGCAAATTCTCATCAGCCACAAACATGTTCCAGGCCAGTGTGCTTGGTTCTCCCATGGCCCAGGTCCGTATGTGCTGGATCCGTGACATGCCAGCCGGTGGGCACCTGCCTGCCTTCTAGGTAATCCCATCTTGCCTTCCCCTTTGTTAACCGTAAAGCACAATGGAAAGTAAATGCCAGTTTTCCCTGATTAAGTAAGGAGCCTTTGGATGATCGGGATGTCCTGGAACGGAGAAACTCAACAACAGCTGATTTTTAGGCATCTCTGGGTGGCGCAAAAGGAGCCCTGGTGGTGCCGTGATTCAGCACTCTACTGCTAACCAAAAGGTTGGTGGTACGAATCCACCAGCTGTTCCAAGGAAGATAGATGTGTCCCTCTGCTTCCATAAAGGTTACAGCCTCGGAAGCCCTACGGGACAGTTCTACTCTGCCCTATAGGTTTGCTACGAGTTAGAATTGACTCAGTGGCAATGGGTTTGGGTGGTGTAAATGGTTAAAGTGCTTGACTGCTAACCAAAAGGTTGGTGATTAGAGTCCACCTAGAGGTGCCTCAAAAGAAAGGCCTGGCAGTCTACTTTCAAAAAATCAGTCACTGAACAACTCTAGGGAGCACAGTTCTATCCTGACACACATGGGGTCGCCGTGACTTGGAATTGACTCGATGGCAACCGGTGGCAGTGGTGGTGGAAGCTTTATTATTAAAGAGATTTTGCCGGGACCGTCTGCTTACATAGGCCTGGTGACCATGGTGCCCTTGCAAGAATCTTTGGACCCGTTGCATGGTTGCTTTGGCGTCTGAATTACAAAGAAGCACACTTTGCACACATCCATCCTGATGATCAGTTTAGAAAAGTAGTAATTGCAACCTCAGCTTAAAACTGGATACATAGAATGTTCTTATTAGTAACAATCTGCTAGTCCTTTACAGAAATCTAACAGGTTATGAATACACTATTATCATGCTCAAATCTATACATATTATGTTCCCTAGTATTATTTCTTCCTTTCTATAAAAAGCAAAAGACTAACAACCAAATATCTATTAAAATAACTGTTTGGGTAAATTGTTGACCCTCCATGATTTTGCAGAGATGAGTTTTACCAACAGGAAAATAGTAATTTTGACAGCATAAGAAATCTGTAATCAGCTTCTAAACTTCTGGAATTTTAGGTCATTAGTATTTAATGATCAGCATCACCTTTTAGCTGTTGCTGTTAGCTGCTTTCCAGCGGGCTCCCGACTTAGGGTGACCCCCAGCACAGTGGAGTGAAACACTGCCCAGCCCTGTGCCATCCCTGTGATTGGTTAGGGATTGGACTGTTTGGGTCCCTAGGATTTTCACGCTGATGATCCATAGAGTTTTCATTGGCTAATTTTTAGAAGTAGATCACCAGGCCTTTCTGCCTAGTCCGTCTTAATCTGGAAGCTCTGAAGAAACCTTTTCAGCATGATAGCAACATGCAAGCCTCCCCCGACAGGTGGTGACTGTGCCTGAGGTGCACTGGCCAGGAACTGAACCCTGGTCTTCCACACGGAAGGTGAGAATTCTAACACTCAACCACCAATGCCTCACTTTTTACTTCTAGTTCTTTGTTTTTATAGACAGCTGGTGCACTTCTGTAATCATTTGGTGTACTTTAATGGCTCCCCATGTAATGTCATTGTATAAGTAAAAAGTGTAGCTGCCTTGATACATAATGTCTGTTTTTCCTCACTCCTTCCTCCCTATTCTTCCCATATGTTTATGTCCTACTTACCTACATAGTTCAAATTGTACACCCTTTGGATAGGGATTATAATGCTTTTACACACTTTATGACACCTTACTGACACTGGATAAACATTAAAAACGCATAAATTGTAGAAGAAATTATTTTTCTTATCATTAGTAATGATGAGTTAATAATGAGTTTTCTTATTAAAGATCTGATCTACCCAGTGGCTTCCCACAACCTACAGAATAAATTTCCATCTCTTTAGACCAGCATTAAAGGATCCCAAACCCTGTTGCCAAGACTGTCCAGTCTTTTTTCAAAGGACTTCCTATCAACACATAGGGTCCTAGTTGAATCAGAATTATATTCTCTGAGAGAAGCCCAGAATTTCTGCTTTCAAGTCTTCGCTAGTTCTGTTCTTTTGACCTGAAATGCCCCTCATCCAGACTCTATATCAAAAGCAAACCACATCATCTCCCTCATGAGGTCTTCGTTCCCCTAGCCAGCCTCCTCGCTTCTCCCACCGCTCTTTGTGCACATCAGGGCTATACCAAGAACCACGAGAGACCTTGGAGTTGGGGTTATTAGTTACACACTTGCCTTATTTCCTCTAGCACAAAGGGAAGACAGAGATTTCTGAGAGCTCCCTCCATGCTGTACCTAATACAGAGGTTGCAAAAATGTTACATTGAGTGGAGTGAAATAAAAAATAATAATGTTTGGGTTCTTGTTGTTACGTACCATCGAGTATATTCTTGACTCACAGCAGCCCCATGTGAACAGAGCAGAACTGCCCCATAGGGTTTTCTAGGCTGTCATCTTTAGGGAAGCAGATAGCCAGGTTTTTCTCCCCGAGTGGGTTCGAACCATCAACCTTTCAGTTAGCAGCGGAACGCTTAACCATTGTACCACCAGGCCTCCTTAATGTTTGGGTAGTAGAACTAAAATGGACATTATTATTTTTGAAAAATAGAAAAACATCATAAAAATAAGACATATCTTTATTAAATATGTATTAAGCATGTTTTACTATCTTTAAAATCAAATGATATACAGTTATGACATCAAATACTCTTTATGCCAGTTCTCTTAAATGGAAATTCTGCACAGTTGCTGTACTCTGCTGAATCGTTAAGGGAAAAATGTTAAAAGAAAGAGTGTGATAAGAAATTGTTTCATAATGTACTTTCCTTAGTTTCCTCACTACCTCTTCAGTTTCGATTTCTTTCTCTTTTTTTATTCTGTATCTCCAATCCATACGGAGTGAATCTTCCTTCCCTCCTCAGTCTTTTAAAATTTTCCTCACTATTCCTCACTCCTGCAGTTCAACTCTCGGCCCCAAAATCAGCCTTTCTGTCGCTCATCTCATTCTTTGAACTGCATTGCTTTTCTGTGAACTATAAAAAAAAATACAGGAACAAACCCATTGCCGTCGAGTCAATTACAACTCATAGTAACCCTATACTGACCCTTAAATGAAGGAGAAAGAAAGGCAAATGGAGCTGGCTTATAAATACCATCAATAGCCACTCAGTGAACTTCTGAAGATTTCCAACCCCAAGTCCTGGGCCCCAACCAAGCCAGGAAATTTCCCCTTTTGGTTACTCTGAAAGAGGTGGTGACATCGCTACTGTCTTCTTTCCCCAGGGATGGCATCTAACAGGACCAAAAAGGAGTATGGGGAAAAGATGGTATCTTCAGGGCACATATGAGAGCCTGCGGTGGCACGTGTACACCATAGAAGAAACGGGTTTGGTAGAAAATCATTGTTAAAACCTCCAATTTCAAACAAAATTTTTAAAATAAGAAGACCATAAAAATTTTAGGGAGGGCATTGGTATTTCAGTAGTAATATTCTTTTTTTTTTTATTGTACTTTAGGTGAAGGTTTACAGAACAAACTAGCTTCTCATTAAACAATTAGTACACATACTGTTTTGTGACATCAGTTGTCAACTCCATGACATGTCAACACTCTCCCTTCTCAGCCTTGGGTTCCCTATTATCAGCTTTCCTGTCCCCTCTTGCCTTCTAATCCTCGCCCTTGGGCTGGTGTGCCCATTTAGTCTCATTTTGTTTTATGGGCCTGTCTAATCTTTGGCTGAAGGGTGAACCTCAGGAGTGAATTCATTACTGAGCTAAAAGGGTGTCTGAGGGCCATATTCTCAGGGTTTCTCCAGTCTCTGTCAGGCCAGTAAGTCTGGTCTTTTTATTTACTTATTTATTTCTTTTTGTGAGTTAGAATTTTGCTCTACATTTTTCTCCAGCCCTGTCTGGGACCCTCTATTGTGATCCCTGTCAGAGCCAGGCACCATCTAGTTGTTCTGGACTCAGTCTGGTGGAGGCTGTGGTAGTTGTGGTCCATTAGTCCTTTAGACTAATCTTTCCCTTGTGTCTTTGGTTTGCTTCATTCTCCCTTGCTCCTGATGGGGTTACATCAGTGGAGTATCTTAGATGGCCGCTCACAAGCTTTTAAGACCCCAGTCAGTGGTAATATTCTTGCCTCCCATGCGGGAGAGCTGGGTTCCATTCCTCGCCAATGCACTTCAGCACAGTTACCACCAGTCTGTCGGTGGAGGCTTGTATGTGGCTGTGATGCCGAACAGGTTTCAGCATAGCTTCCAGGCTAAGACAGTCTAGAAAGAAAGGCCTGGTGATCTACTCCCAAAAATCAACCAGTGAAAACCCTGTGGATCACAATGGTCCAATCCACAGCCCATCATGGTGACGATGCAGGACTGGGCAGCACTTTGCTCTGTTGTGTTTGGGGTCATTATGAGTTGGGGACTGACTCAACGGCAGCTAAGAATAACATAAACATTTTAAAACATAAATTCCATCCAGTGATGAACTTCTATGAGCTTCAAATTGGCATCCACCAAAGATATGCTTGCTCTGGCTTCTACCTCTAGTACTTTTCATTCCACAAGTATTTGCTGTGTGTATATTATGTGGCAGATCCCACTCAATGTAGTGCAAATACAACAGTAAATTAGACAAGTTTATACTCAAGCAAGTGAGAGGGACAATCAAGAAGTGAATGAATAAACCATCGTTTTGCTGACGTCAGAGTCCCTCGGTAGTGCAGACTGTTAACGAGCTCAGCTGCTAACTGAAAGGTTGGCATTCACTCAGAGGTACCTCAGAAGAAAGGCCTGGTGAGCTACTTCTGACAGACCAGCGATTGAAAATCCAATGAGCACAGTTCTGCTCTGATACACGTGGGCTTGTCATGAGTCTGGTCGACTCAATGACAACTGGTTTTGCTGCAGTCATCTACCGAAGCCACATGGGCTCAGATGGGCTACAGCTCACCCTCTCTCTAGCATGCCACATTCTGAAGCAAAGATATGCCAACTGATGGTCTTGGTGTGAGGCCCCAAACTCAGCAATATCCTTGATACTGATGGAAGGAAACACAGAAGTTCCAACTTCTGTTTCCAACAAAACAATTTTCCATAGGATTACCAATTCATCTGGAGATTAGTCTGTAGTGTGGGCTGAGATCATCAAGGGACACAGGAAGCTTATTGTCTCACCACTGCATTTCTTTGAGTGCAAAGATTAGGAAGATAATCTGTCTCCAGACCAAGAAACATTTCATATGGCGCTCCCTGATTCCTTCTATTTAATTCATACCATCCTGGCAGTCCCTAAAGTGCACTCACTGTGTGTTCAAGCTTTGCCTTGACATTTGCATCAAGGAGAGAATTAAATTGTCTACAAAAAAGTGAATCTGGATCCCTGTTTCCGGAAGGCCAGCCTGGAAGTTATTGTTTTTATATTGGTTTTAATCAACTCTTTCTGTAATTCCCTGTATGTCAACTCATCCCATAGCTCACACTTTTATCTTCTAATGATTAACCTTAACAAACACAATTTTGCCTTAGCTTAGCCATTCTAAGCTATATAATAATTCTGAAGGAAAAGCTCAAATTTATGAATTTCTGGACTGTTCAGCACCCTGTAGGGACTGTCAAAACCTTTTTTTAAAAATAAAAGCTATTATTTCTATGCCAAGAAAGCACAAGGTGGTTGGCAGCAATGGGTCCATCTTGCTCACCATCCCAGCCAGCACAGCATGTCCCTGGTTAGTTATTCCTGGGAGTTAACTTGCTAGGCATTCTTGTTAAACATAAGGAGCTTTTCTTTTTTTACACACAGTTTAACTATTCATCAGAGGTTCTTAATGTGAAAGTAATTCTGAAAAAGAATTAAAAAAAAAAAACTAATTTAGATTTAAATTCATCGGAACAGTAAATTTTCCGTTGGAGGTAAAGGTTTCTAATTTCCAGCGTTATGAATGAGAAACCTGACGCTCATGATCTGACTGTACAATTGATTCTCAAAGATGAGGTCGTTGTATGGAAACTCCACACTCAGCTTCCACCACACACTCTACTGCTGCACCTTTTGCCTTTCCATTTAGTGGGAGCTGTCCCAGCAGTGAAGTCCCTGGGTGATGAAAATGGTTACCTTGCTCCACTGCTAACCAAAATGTTGGCCACTCAACCCACCCAAAGATGCCTCAGAAGAAAGGTTTGGTGATCTACTTCTGGAAAATCAGCCACGGAAAACCCTCTGGAGCACAGACGAACTCTGGCACGTAGGGGGGTCACTATGAGCCGGAATCCCTGTGAGTCAGAATCGACCTGATAGAAACTAGTTTGTTGGTCTTTTTGTCCTGGCAATGGCAGGAACTGATCCTGAACTTCCTAGCACCCACACTAAGAGAGTGCCAGTGTGCAGTGGGATGTATAGGGGATCTATTGGAAGACAGGCCTGAGTTTGAATTTGGACTCAAATGTAAAGAGGCCTAACTCCATTCAGGCTACACTCATAAGAGGAAGAACCCAGGAGATGCTTAAACCTCCTGCACTTAGATGCTTATCTACTCTGCTTCACGGAGGACCTCGTAAACTCTGCCTCCTCCCTGTAGATCAGTGCACCAATCAGAGGCTGTGTGGCCTTCAACCCTAATCTCTCACTTCCAGAGATCAGTGATGGGATGAACAGCCTCCCCCTGGGCTCATCTTCTCCTCCCAGGCACTGTCTCCCAGGCAGCCCAGCCAGGTGTGCCGGTCTCAGGGCGGGACCAATTCCACTCTTATGAGACCCCTGATCCATCAGCCCTGCTTTCCAAGGAATGACTCATCAAAACCTTTTCTGACATTGCTGGTAAAGAAGGCCCAGGATGAAAAGCAACAGTATCCGTCCCTAGGAAAGAAAATGCCCTCCACGTGGGGAATGAGACTTCCTGTCCATATTCACCGATCCTGCAGGCACAGGTTGCCTGCAGTCTGCATTGACAACTGTCCCACATGACATCAGCACTGTTCATCCACTGTGTTTTAAGCAAAGGTGAAAGGTGGAAATTTGAACATACAGAACACATATGAAGAACTGAGAGTAAACATCTAGTTTGCAAAAACGTTTACCATGCTCTTCCTTAAAAGAGGAAGTCTGGGGAGTTTCGGCAAAATGGCGCTCTAGGCAGAAGCACCACGCCATCCCTCCACAGCAAAGATCCGAAAAACTAAGCCAAACAGAAAATACAACAATCCTGAAACCCTAAAACATCAAATGAAGAGAGAAAGAACCCAGCCAAGCACCAAATGGAGTGAGAAAACTGACAGAGAATGGAGAGCTA
>NW_004443938.1:9492069-9518776 GCF_000243295.1 Trichechus manatus latirostris | reverse complement strand
ACAATTGGAAGAGCGTAGTCAATGTCACTGAACTGTGCATGTAGAAATTTTTAAAATGGTGTATCTTTGGCTATGTGTATTTTCACCAAAAAAAAAAAAAGGTTGAGAAGTTAGAGGGTTGATATGTTGTGGAGTTGTTAACCAATGTCATAAAACAACATGTGTGCTTCTGTTTCATGAGAAACTGTTTGTTCTATAAGCCTTCACCTGAAGTACAATAAAAATAAAAAATAAAAAAAAAAAGAGGAAGTCTGGGACATTGAAATTATACATCAATTATTAAATTTTTATTTAAAAGTCCATATTTCAAAACACAAATTCTCTACAGTGCGATACACAGCTATACAATTGGACTTGAAACACAGTATGTTTGCAATTTGCCAGTTTGTTGATCATCCAGAATTTGTGCTAATTTTTTATTCTCTCTCCAACTTTCTTTTCCTCTCATTCCATATTAATAGACAGCACTTTAGAAAAGGAGGTGTGAAGACGCTTTTTAAAAAATCTGGGCTTTTGGCATAAAGAGAGGCTTCTGCCAAAATTGCAGGCTGGATTCCATTTTTGCTGTTCACTGCTGTTTTGGAGCTGACCTTCAAAAGTCAGCCTACCAGGGTACCTCAGGAAGCCTGCGGGCTCCTCCTCCCCCTTCCTCTCACACCAGGCTCCCAGCAAGAATATTCACTCTGTCCAGCCCTCAAATATCCATACATTCAGCTGCTAAGTGACTCAAATTTGAGGATTAGCAAAATGATGTTTAAGGGAGCTTGCAATTGTCTGGTGCCTGTTAAATCATAAAATTGTAAATGTCAACCAATCAGAATTTTTTCTTCGTAAATTCCTGGATTTTCTGATTTAAAAGCTGTGAAAAATTCCTTCCACTGGAGTACTTTGGCAAATCCTCAGGGCGTGTGCTGCGTGGTCTCTACGTTCCGTCCATAAACTCTTTAATTTTAACGGAAGTTCAGTTTGCTTTGAACAGAGGTAAATGTGAAGGAGAAACGTGGATGTTGGTGTGGGTTTTGCACATAAGAGCTGCAGATAAACACTCCTAGTGCTTAAGCTGGGAGCGGTGCTGGTTCAAGATGGAACTATTGGCTCTAAGGAAAACAGTAATACCAAGAAGAAAAAAAAAAGTAAAATCAGAAAAGTATTTCCTTTTACAGACTAATTTAAAGGAAAATGCGCAAAAAAAAAACCCCACAGAACAAAAAACAAAATAAGCCCCCCACCCCAGACTCTAATAGCCCCTCAAATGCATTTCCATGAGCATTGTTCAGATGATGGATCACTTTTTCATGTTAAAATAAGCCCAGGTTCCTCTCTTTAGCTGCAAAATTTCAGTGAGATTAAGGAGGAACGAAAACCAATAAATGGGTGGTGGTTTCCAATATTTTTTGTGAGCTTTGATATTGTACTCTTCATGGTAATCTCTGCGAGAAGAAATTGTGAATATGGTTTTAGAAGAAAAAGCTTTCATCTTCCTGAGTATAGGATGAGAAGACCGGAGAAGCTGGTATCTGTGAACTGGGTACATATCAGTACAATCCTGGTAAATGTAGTTCTTGATTTTAAAAATAATATATTTCTGATTATAAAAATATATGCTAAGTCTTTAGAGTTTGAAAAACACATAAATATATAAAGAAGACAATTTAAAGAACCTATAAAAGGAAAATCAATCCTAATGATTTCTGAAAAACAATTACAATGTCATTTTAAATGTGTCCTTCACAGAACAGTACCAATATAGATTTTTTCAAAAGATTCTTTTTAAGTATCTAAAAAAAAAAAAAGTTATGACTTATTTTTCCCTCCATTTCTTACAAGGGAATAGGTGTTTATCTTATCTGGGTTTAATTTCTCAGGAAACATATACATGTGCCAGACAGACATATAGATACACACGACAGACAGACAACTACATACGTGACAGAAAATGTTATGTAACTTAGTTACTAGGACAGGGGACAGTTTCATACAGGCTGACCAAATAATGAAACTTGGCCAGTCTGGAAAACATTTTGTATTTAAATTTCAGGGAAGAGATACTCAAAATTCTCTGTCTCTGCTAAAAGATATGTAATCATGAGTAACACTAAGAATTCTGGAGGCTATAGCTCTAGGGTTCAAAATAACCTTGAAATATAGTTTTTTAGAAGCCCTCTCATTTATTTCCAGTATTGAAAAAGAAAACACGTTTTTAAAACTAATAGGTATCATGAACGACTCGAGCTTTCAGAAATTTAATCACTATCAAACCATTTATGATAGATTTTCTACCACAGACTTATTATTTTTTAAAATTCTTACATATAATTACTTCTTATAATCGGTCTACAGCTATTAAACGATGTACAGCCAATTCCCAAAGTTTCAAATGGATAAATATTAGCCTAAAGTGCTCAATCAATGCATAGAAACAGCTCTAAGCCCTTTCCCTGCAAGGGAAAATATTTACCATATATCATAGTTAGATTAGCTACAGGCACTAAGCAGCTGATGGAGAAAGACTTAACGTTGAGTTAAAGTCCAGAAATCACTTCAAATGTCCTTGTACTTTTGTGAAGGGCATCCTCAAAAGACAGGGGGGAAAAGAAACAACTCAATAGTGTTACCTTGAGCATGCAGTGCGTAGAATCAGAATCTTGTCAGAATATTTGCTCCCTGAGAGATAGTAAGTCTTTTACATTAAAAAAAGCAATAAAGGATACAGAGAATTTTTAATATCCCTCCCTCATTTACCAGATTATTCATTCCAGAGATAGTTATAGAACTGGATTAGATTGTTAATTTATGAGCAAAACAAAACAAAAAAACCTTTGACTACAGATTATGAAGTAATCGGGGTCATACCAGAGCAATTGCATCAGGAGCCTTACTTTAGAAAAATCAAAATGGTGAACTACGACTCTGATACACTTCACATAATTTTGCCCCTTCTTTTATTAAAAGCAATTAGGAACACAGCACCACCTGTGTGTAACTGAGCACTACATGAACCCACATTGCTCTGTCTGCCATTTGAATAAAACTCTCTAGGCGTGTCTTTGTGGGGTAGGGGTGGTGATCTTAACTGTAGAAAACGGTGGTATTTTTTCCTTCCCTTAAATAAGAAATCCCTGATGGTCAAGTCTCATTTCCTTTACATCCAAGATTCAATTTTGGCTCAGGACAAGAGGTAGAAGTAACTTTGTAATTCCTTTACTGGTTCCCACAAATGGATTCTTGTTAGAACCAGTGGTTACATCTTCTCCTCCTTCAGGGTGCCTACTCCCTGTTTGCTGCTAAGAAGAAAGGAGTTGTAAATTGCACTGTAAGTAAGGAAGAATTCCTGGGCAGAGTTGCTCTGAGTATAAAGTGAAATTGGATGCCTTCTGAAATGGGGGTTCCCAGTGCTGGGAATGCTCACCGTGGTTCTCACTGTGTATCTCCTAAAAACAACAAAAAAACCTGTTGCCCTCGAGTTGATTCTGACTCATAGCAACCCTATAGGACAGAGTAGAACTGCCCCATAGGACTTCCAAGGAGCAGCTGGTGGATTCGAACTGCCGACCTTTTGGTTAGCAGCCGTAGCTCTTAACCACTGTGCCACCAGGGCTCCTCAGCATCTCCTGTGAGCCTTTTTTTAAATTTTTTTTGGGGGCACAAAGCACCCTGTATTTCAGAGAAATATATTGGTACCTGTTGTTGTTAGATGCCATTGAGTTGATTCCGACTCATAGTGACCCCACGTGACAGAGTAGAACTGCCCCATAGGTTTTTCTTGGCTGTAATCTTTATGGAAGCAGATCACCAGGTCTTTTTCCCCGACACCACAGAGCTGCTGGGTGAGTTCGAACTACCAACCTTTAGGTTAGCAGCGGAGCACTTAACCGTTTGTGCCACCAGGGCTCCTTTCCTGTGAGCATTTAAAAAAACACAGATGTGGGACCTCATCCCTACGATGCAGTTTCAAGGGCCTTGGGTGGGACGCAGGCACCAGTGCTTTCTAGAAACTTTCCCCACATGATTTTAACGTGCAGTGAAGCTGGAGAATCACTGCCTTCATCAGACGCCGGAGACCCACAGGTCAGCAGATTGCTCTTCCAGAGCCCCACCCAGCCCCCAGATTGTGTGAGGGGGACCATCCTGCCTGATGACCATTCCCAATTTTTGTAAAGGGAGAATGGAATTGAAAAGGATGATACTGCCTCCAGCCGCTGAAATAGGAATTGAAACCTCAGAGAAAAGCAATGAAAGCAGAATATATCAGAAACTAAGGAAATTTATTCCAGCTACCTGAAATCAAGGGTTGTTTTTGTCAGTTGCTGTCAAGTAGATTCAGACTCATGGCGACCCGTGTTTCAGAGCAGAAATGTACTCCATAGGATTTTCAGTGGCTGTGAGTTTCCAGAAGCAGCGGATCGCCAGGCCAGTCCTCTGAGACACCTCTGGGTGGGTTCAAACCACCACCCTTTAGGCTAGTAGTCAAGTGCTTAATGATTTGTACCACCCGGGGACTCTGAAATCAAGGGAGACTGCTCTAAAACAATGATTGAAGGAAGAGAAAGCCATCCAATGATCATCTTGATCTAATGAGCGCCAGTATGGTGGTAAATGGGATTTTTTTCTTGGTTTGTTTTCCTAACACTTAACTGGAAACCCTGGTGGCGCAGTGGTTAAGAGCTACGGCTGCTAACCCAAAGGTCGGCAGCTCTAATCCACCAGGCGCTCCTTGGGAAATCTATGGGGCAGTTCTATTCTGTCCTATAGGGTCGATGTGAGTTGGAATCAACTTGACTACTTAACTTGGAGTCCCTGGGTGGTGCACTAACTCGCTCAGCTGGTAATGGAAAGGTTGGAGGTTCAAGTCCACCCAGAGACACATCAGAAGAAAGACCTTAAAATCTACCTCCAAAAAATCAGCCATTGGAAACCCTGTGAAGCACAGTTCTACTCTCAATACATGTAAGGGCGCTCTGAGTCAGAATCAACTCAGGGCAACTTGTCAAACACTTAACTTGCTATTGTGTCTACTTCTTGGCATTCCTGATAACCACCCTCAGGCAGTCAGTGCCTTCCCCAAATCCAGATGTGTTCTCAGGGAAGGTCTGGGTCTAGGTTATTTACACTAGGGGAGTGAATCAAATTTTGCCTGCAAAACTCATTCAGAAGTATTGCATTTTGAACCTTACTCCATGAAACTGAGAAATGTCCATTTTGAAAGGAATTTAAAGAACAATTGAGAAAGTGGAAACCTCTTTTTTAGAGGAGAAGATCTTTCCCTGTAAATATGAAATCTCTCCACAGAAGGATGAGAGATCCGATCTGGGACAGGTCCAGGCACAAGACTGCCTTTGTCCCCAGGACGTGTCACTGTCTCCCACGCATAGATGTTTTCACCAGCGAGTCATTCTAGTGAATTACCAACCCCACCTGGGCAGTGAGGGCCAGGAAAGCATGGTGTCTGCCTATCTGGCAGTTGATTAGAAGGACAGAATTCTAACTTGTGAAGATCCCAGCCTTGGGTGGCTGGTGGACAGAAGATGGGTGTGCAGAAGTCATTTTGTAAAGAGATAACTGGGTACTTAGGGCCAGAGACAGAGAAGACACCACTTGGGTGGCTGGTGTCAGAGACAGAGCAGGGTTTGGAAAGAGGGGATGTGAATTATCTTTGCATTTTGGGGATCGGCCTTATGCTGATTATTATTAATGTGACCTCCAACCTCTTGGTTAGCAACTGAGTGTGTAAACATTTGTACCACCCTAAAGTGAACTCCAGGAGCCCTGGTGGCACAGTGGTTAAAAGCTTGGCTGCAAACTAAAAGGTTGGCATTTCGAATCCACCAGCTGCTCCTTGGAAACCCTGTGAAGCAGTTCTACTCGCCCTTTGTCAACCCTGTGTTCTTTCACCGAAATGGGGATGGCCTGAGGTTGGCACAGAGCCAACATGTGCTGCGCATAGTGCGGTTTCCTGTTCTTGACATTGAAGTGCATGTGGAAGCACCTCAAGGTCACCTAAACGCAATTTTTAAGGAACCTGTACTCTCTTTTTATGGGACTCAGTACCAAATAGCCTGCTAGTTCCTTGGCACCAAATTTGAGTGAATCACATGATTTGAAATTTGGAAATTATGGGCATTTTGTCAACTGTTATGACACCTGACCTGAATATTCAGGGATCAGAAAAAGTCATGTTCCTTGCAGCTCACATTACTCTGCAGCGGTGTTTGAAGAACTACGGTCACTAACTTCTGGGAAAGGAGGAAAGCCAACAATATCAGACGGCACACAGAATAATGTCACTGCTGATTCCGGGCTTCCTACAAGAAGTTAAAACATGGACGCACTTCCTTTTCTGTGCAACACCTGTGCTCCAGCAGTCTGTGGCTTCATCAAGGTGTTCTGTGTACTCACAGCCCCTATAGGACATGGTCCTCCACAGGAAAATATTCTAAGTCTAAACTTGGCCCCTTATAATGTCCATTGAATCTTCTAGTCTAAACACCTTTTATCATTGTTGTTGGTTAATTTCCTCCTCTTAACTGGCAGAATGTACAATATATTTTACCTCCCCAGGACTGCACAGCAGATTTGCAATGTTTTCCCTCTCTCCCTTCTCTAATCGTTTAAGCCATAGGTAGGTTCAATAGCTGTTCCCAAACACATTCTCATTGACCATTATCTAGAAAAACTCAAGTCATCATGACCTTTAAATTGAGAATGCTCTTTAAATAAACATCAAGGAGGGACAATTACTAAAAATCAATCCCTGGCATTTCCTAATTGTAGAACAATTTCCCATGTGAGGGTCCATGTTAATGTAGACTATTTTACGTCATTACTTTTCATTTCTACTATTTTATTCCGCAATTCTATAGTTAAAGATTCATTTTCCCCAACAACTACGCTTTTAAAATATCCCAAGGTTGCTTCCTCTTCTCTTGGACTAATGGGCTATATATAATCCCATACCCAACATGTTAATAAAGTGCATGTGTACTTACAAAACATATTAACATAGGTCAAAATTCAACCAAAGCTTCTAATATGAGATTGATTAAATGAATGTGAATTAATCATGATTAAATTGATTAATTACACTGACCGAAATACTTCCCCAAGTATACATTTAAAGATCTACATACTTAAGATCTCAAACTGTAGCATACAAAAAAATCACATGGATTACTAATATGTTGACAGACTATGGGTAGAGAGAAGGGTCTAATAGTGTAATGGGTCTTTTATAGCAACACATTTGAGAATTTACAATGGATTAAAGAACACAAGCCACTTTTGAATGATCTTCAGCAAAATTTTACTTGCATGTGATATTAACAATATTGTTTGATAATTTCCACATTCAGTTGGATCACCTTTTTTGGGAATAGGCATAAATATGGATCTCTTCCAGTTGGTTGGCCAGGTAGCTGTCTTCCAAATTTCTTGGCATAAACGAGTGAGCACTTCCAGTGCTGCATCCATTTGTTCAAACATCTCAACTGGTATTCCTTTGATTCCTGGAGCCTGATTTTTCACCAACGTCTTCAGTGCAGCTTGGGCCTCTTCCTTCGGTACCATAGGTTCCTGATCATATGATACCTCTTGAAATGGTTGAACGTTGACCAATTCTTTTTGGTATAGTGAAGATCATTCAAAAGTGGCTGCAGCAGTATATTGACAGGGAACTGCCAGAAATTCAAGCTTGATTCAGAAGAGGACATGAAACCAGGGATATCATAGCTGATGTCAGATATATCCAGGCCAAAAGCAGAAAATACCAGAAAGATCTTTACTTGTGTTTTATTGACTATGAAAAGGCATTTGACTGTGTGGATCATAACGAATTATGGATAACATTGCAAAGACTGGGAATTCCAGAACACTTAACTGTGCTCATGAGGAACCTGTCCCTAGATCTAGAGGCAGTTGTTCAAACAGAACAAGGGGATACTGAGTGGTTAGAAGTCAGGAAAGTTGTGTATCAGGGTTGTGTATCCTTTCACCATACTTATTCAATCCATATGATGAGCAAATAATCTGAGAAACTGGACTGTATGAAGAAGAATGTGGCATCAAGATTGGAAGATGACTAATTAACAACCTGCCTTATGCAGATGACACAACCTTGCTTGCTGAAAGTGAAGAGGACTTGAACCACTTACTGATGAAGATCAAAGACCACAGCCTTTTGTATGGATTACACCTCAACATAAAGAAAACAAAAATCCTCACAACTGGACCAAAAGCAACATCATGATAAATGTAGAAAAGACTGAAGTTGTCAAGGACTCCATTTTACTTGGATCAACAATCAACACCCATGGAAACAGCAGTCAAGAAATCAAAGGACGTATTGCATTGGGCAAATCTGCCGCAAAAGACCTCTTTAAAGTGTTAAAAAAAAGACGTCACCTTGAACACTAAGGTGTGCCCGACCCAAGCCAAGGTTTTTTTTAATTGCCTCATAAGCAAGTGAAAGCTGGACAATGAATAAGAGACACCAAAGAAGAACTGACGCCTTTGAATTGTGGTGTTGGTGAAATATATTGAATATACCATGGACTGCCAAAAGAACGAACAAATCTGTCTTGGAAGAAGTACAACCAGAATGCTCCTTAGAAAGGATGGTAAAACTATGTCTCACATACTTTGAACATATTATTAGAAGCGATCAGTCCCTGGAGAAGGACATCATGTTTGGTAAAGTTGAGGGTCAGCAAAAAAGAGGAAGACCCTCAAGGAGATGGACTGACACAGTGGCTGCAACAATGGGTTCAAGCATAACAATGATTTTGAGGATGGCACATGACTGGGCAGTGTTTTGTTCTGTTTTACACAGGGTTGCTATGAGTTGGAACCGACTCGACAGCACCCAACAACAACAACAACAAAGAACACAAACGCATAAAAATAGTTTACAATTTAAACAGAGGTCAATTATCCATCCATTGAAATAAATTATTACTGCGGATAGCTGGGGACTAAATTTGTCTAAGATAGCATAGTTATTAGACTACATTGTATTTTGGGGATATGATATATTGGCATATTGAATATCTACCATATGACAGAAGTGTAATAACTTTTTATTTAAACATCTAATTTAATTCTTACAATAATCCTGTGAAGCTGGCATTATTATACCTATTTTACTGAACAAGAACAGAGCCTTAGACAGGTTGAGTGATGACAATGTCACAGAGCTAAGAAGTGATAGAGCTGGGAGGTAACATAAAGTTCTCTAAAGTCAAGGATTGTGATGGACTTCTCATCTAGGTGAACTTAGGGCCTGGCCTCTGGTGAGTAAAAGAAATAGTTGCCCTTGAGTTGATTCTGACTTATGGCTACCTCGTGTGTGTCAGAGTAGAGCTACATTCCATAGAGTTTTCAATGACTTATTTTTTGGAAGAAGATTGCCAGTACTTTCTTCTGAGGTTGTTCTGGGTAGACTTGAACCTCTATCCTTTTGGTTAGCAGCCAAGCTTGTTATGCATTTCCACCACTGAGGGACTTCAATTAAATGAGTGATTAGACAACAGCTTAAATGAGGAGGGGTCTGTCTGTCTCCAAAGCCTGTGATTTTTAGTCGTGTATTGAAATCACTCTGAAAGGAAAGTTCCTCTAAATCTACAATTTTCTTAATCAACCCATTCTATACTCTTCATCTGTAAATATAATTTGGACATTACTTCTTAAAAATGCTTTTTAATTCAAAACAGAAACAGGAGAAGAACTTGTTTAATTGTGTCCAAAGGAGCAGAAAGGTTAAGAAACAGCAAGGAGAAAAGGCCTTTGGAAATTTCCAGTCTCGTTGATTTCTCTTTCGGATTGTTATAAAGCTCCCTTCATAAACATGACTCTCTCCAGCAGTTTACTTCAGCTGCTATCAAAGTTATTACTCATGTGTAGTAATGTAATTAAAATTACATTCTCCCAGACTCCTGCTTTTGGCCAAGAGGGAGCAACAGGGCCTAGATCTACCCTTCCATGTGAAAAAAATAAACAAACAAACAAACAAAAAAAAGTAAACTATATGAAACAATGGTTTTCAAGATATGTATAGCAGGCAAGGAAAGGGAGTGATCGCTGAGAGATGGGAAATGAATGAGGTGAGCCCTACTGTTGCCTGAGCTTGCTGACTTGAGAGAGTTTCAAGGCTACAGCAAAGACAAGGAGATGAAGCCGAGAGTCTGCGGATATCAAAGAGACTAGAGTTTGCAGGACAGAGCACCAGAGAGGAGAAAGCTAAACAGAACTACACACAGAGAGAGCCCTAAAGGGTCCCCTTGAATATTCAGCAGAGTACGTACTGATCAGCACATGCATGTGAAGGAAACTACCCAAGGAAAGAACCACCCAAAAGGATCGGATACTCACACTGGACCAGGAAGAGTGCCTGTTCCCATCATCCAGACCAGAACGAGCCCAGTAGGGGGAATAATTGGTCCTAAGCTGAGCAACCACTCCGGACCCACCTCACAAATCATAAAAGAAGACACAATGGATCAAATTGTTTTCAAATAATTTAATGGCATTCCAGGAAAACATTCAAGAATATTTATAGAAATACAAAAATTCATATATCAGCTCCCACTTACATAAAATTCCCGTCTGGCATCAGATTGAAGATTAGCAGACATGCAAAGAAGCAGAAAAACATAAGCTATGATAATGAGAATAATTAATTTTTATTGACCCAGAAATGAAACATTAGAATTAGCATACCAGGACATTAAAACATTACTATGAGAAATTAAAGAACATTTTCATAAATGAAGAGGTCTATCTTGCTTATGGATTAGAAGACTCAATACTGTGAATAAGACAACTTTCCCCAAAGTGACCTAGAGATTCAGAGTAATTCCAGTCAAAATCTCAGTTGGAATTTTTTTTTAAGGAAATTGACAACTTATTCTAAACTCAATGGAAATGCAAAGAACCTAAAATATGCAAAATACTTTAAAAACAGAATAAATGTGGATGACTAACACTATCTTCTTTTAAGACTTGTTATAAAGCTACAATACTCAAAACAGTGTGGTTAAGGTGCAAGGCTATATAAAATAGATCAATGGAATACAGAGGTCACAAATAGACCCCCCACATATGTTAACAACTCATTTTTGACAAGGTGCAAAGGCAATTCAGTGGAGAAAGAACAGTCTTTTCAACAAATGATGCTAGAAAAATCTGATACCCATATGCAAATAAATAAACTTCAATCCATACCAATGAACACAAAATGGATAATAGAACTAAAAGAAAAAAGACTAAACTCTAAGACTTCTAAAAGAAAAGCGGAGGAGAAAAACTTCCTGACCTTGGACTAGGCAATGATTTCTCAGCTATGACACCAAAAACATGATCCATAAAAGAACACATCGATAAATTGGACTTCATCAAAATTACAATGTCTGATCTTTGAAAGACATTGTTAAAAAGACGAAAAAGAAAAGCCACACACTGAAAGAAGGTATTTGCATATTTCTGATAAAGGAAATGTAAACAGAATATATAAATAATGCTCAAAACTCAATAATAAGGAAACGGCCCAAGTAAAAAATGGGCAAAAAATTTTAATAGACAGTTCACCAAAGAAGACTAATGAATGGAAAATAAGCACAAGAAAAGATGCTGAACGTCATTAGTCATTAGAGAAATACAAGTTAAAACCACAAGGAGATACAAAACAAAAACAAAACAAAAAACAAAACCAAACTCATTCTCATCCAGTCAATTCTGACACATAGTGATCCTATAGGAAGATTAGAACTGCCCCATAGTTTTTCCAAGGAGCTGCCGGTGGATTCAAACTGCTGACCTTTTTGTAAGCGGCTGAGCTCTTAACCCCTGCGTCACCACAGTGAGATACGAATAATTAAAACGTTGACCATACCATATATTGGCAAGGATGTGGAGGAACTGGCACCCTCGTACACCGCTAGTGGTAAGGTAAAGTGGTACAACCACTTTGGAAAATTTTGACAGTGTTTTCAAAATTTAAACACACATCTATCATATGAACCAGTGATTTCATTTCTAAGTACTTACCCAAGAGAAACTAAAGCATATGTTTGTAGGAAGACTTGTGCATGAATGTTCACAGCAGTTTAATTTTTAATAGCCCTCTTATGGGTTGAATTGTGTCCCCTAAAAATGTGTCAACTTGGCTAGGCCATGATCCCCAGTATTGTGTGATTGTCCACCATTTTGTCATCTGATATTTTCCTACGTGTTGTAAATCCTGCCTCTATGATGTTAATGAGGCAGGAGTAAAGGCCGTTGTGTTAATGGGGCAGAACTCAATCTACAAGATTAGTTTGTGTTTTAAGTCAATCTCTTTTGAGATATAAAAGAGAGAAGCCAGCAGAGATAGGGAGACCTCATACCATCAACAAACAACAGCCAGGAGAATAGTGAGTCCTTTGGACCTGGAGTCCCTGCGCTGAAAAGCTCCTCAACTGGGGAAGATTGATGACAAGGACCTTCCCCCCGAGTCGACAGAGGAGAAAGCCTTCCCCTGGAGCTGGCATCCTGAGTTTGGACTTCTAGCCTCCTAGACTGTGAGAGAATAAATACCTCTTTTTGTTAAAGCCGTCCACTTGCAGTATTTCTGTTATAGCAGCACTAGATAGCCAAGATAAACCCCAAACTGGAAATGACCCAAATGTCCACCAATAGGTAAATGGATAACAAACCAGGATACATCTATTCAGGGGAGTGCTACTCAGCAATAAAAAGGAATGAACTCTTGTCAGTTTGATCCTATATAGATTTTGAAAGAGCACAATGCTCAAGGCAGACATTCTTTACTAGTTAAACTAGACTACTGTTTGGTTTTAAGAAGGCTTCGGGGGATAGTTTTGATTTAAGGTTTAAAGATTATCTCAGGGCAATAGTTTTACGGGTTCATCCAGCCTCCATGACTCCAGAAAGCCTGAAGTCCATTAGAATCTGAAATTCTGTTTTGTATTTTCCCCCTTTTGATCAGCATTCTTCTATAGAATCTTTGATCAAAATGTTCAGTAATAGTAGCCAGGTGCCATCCAGTTCTTCTGGTCTCATGGCAAAGGAGGCAATTGTTCATGGAGGCAACTAGTCACACATTCCATATCCTCCCCCTATTCCTGACTGTCCTACCTTCTCTGTTGATCCAGGCAAATAGAGACCAATTGTTGTGCCTTGGATGACTGCTTGCAAGGTTTTAAGACGTCAGGCACTATGCGAGGAACTAGGAGGTAGAACAGAGGCACTAAACATATTATTAGGCCAATTAACTGGGATAGGTCATGAAACCATGACCCTAAACCTCCAAACCAAGGAACCAAATCTTACGATGTTTTTTGTTGTCCACAAACATCCTCAGAAGTTACTTTTTTTTTTCTTACCATTTTTGGTTGTTGTTGTTCTAAGTATATTTCACACAACAGCAACTCGAGAGATTAGATGGTAAACTTAGGGGACAGTGAGTTTATGCTAATGGGAGAGGAACAACTCAGAGAAGGAGGGTGAGAATGGTTGCACAACTCAAAGAATGTAATCAATGTCACCGAATTTTACACGTAGAACCTGTTGAATTGGTGTATGTTTTGATGTTTATATTCTCAACAACAACAAAACAATTAAAAAAAAATAAATCTGATGAATAGCTTAAAAAAAAAAAAAGGAATGAACTATTGATACATATGACAACATGGATGAATCTCAATATAATTATCCTGCGTGAAAGAAGCCAGACCACACCCCCCAAAAAAGAATATACTATATTATTCAATTTGTAGAAAAGTATTAAAAAATGGAAAGTAATCCTTATTGAGCAGATCCTGGTTGTCTAGAAATGGGGAAATGGGAGGAGGGGAAGGTAGGGAAGGGTAGGAGGAGGGATTGCAAAGTGGACTGAGGGAACTCCTGGAAGTGATGAATGTTCATTATCTTGAGAGTGATAGTGGCTTCATGGTTCTGTGCATATATCAAAATTTATCACTTGTACACTTTTGATATACGTAGTTAACTCAATGAAGCTGTTTAAAATGATAAAATCCCCCAATTTCCCCTCCCCTCTATTATCTACAGTTTTGAATTTGTTGGAAGGCATTAGAAGCTTTTATTGGCCGCCATATTACTGGACATCAGAGGTCTGCAGTAGTGGGTATTTGTAAATTCCCCTACTTTGTCTTCCTGTGGTTCCCATACTCGTTACAGTCACAAGGTCTCTAATCATCAAGATGCCATCTAGTACTAATCCATGCTACCAATTGTCTTCAAAAATTTTTCAGTCTTCTTTTCTAATTACAGTGCAGATTTGGCCCTTTTTACCTCCCCTGTACTCCACTGCCCAGCTATGTTAACTCTCCTAAAGTCCTCTGATGTACCATACTTTGCCTCACCTTTGGGTCTCTTATTAGAAGTTCTCCATTTTTGGACAACTTTTCTTCTGTCCTCTTTTCTCCTGCTAATTGTTACTCATTCTTTAGGCCATACCTTGGTTGCATGTCATTTCCTCGGGAAATAAGCAAAATGAAATATGAAATAAAGTTGCTGTCGTTTTATACCTCAGCTATGGATTAATGGTAAACATTTTATTTAAAGAATACCCTTTTCAAATGAACTAAAGACTAGCCATAAGAAATGTTTTCCTGCAAGCATATTTTCCATCGTTTTTTCTTTTTTGAACCTACTACAAAATAGTAGAGGCAGTTCCCAGGTTATGAACATCCAACCCCCTAAAGCCTATTACATAAAAAATTCTAGGTACATACAATGGTTTGTAATAACAAACAGGTGTTACTTTGTAACATACATCAAAACATTATTATTATTATTACTATATTATTATGTTAAAGATGTTTTAGTATATCTGGAAGTGTTTCTTTAAATTTTTTTATGCACAGAAAGGTACACTACATACTATATACTAAGACAAACATTTGACTAACTCATGTTAGATATGAACCATGCCTAATTGTCCCGACTTACGTGCAAATTCTACTTAAAGACAAACTTAGGGACAGAACTTGTTCATAATCTGGGGATTCCCTGTAACCCATTGAACTATATCCTCTTCAGTGCCATAATCAATTCTTGACAATTAGCTAAAAGTGTAGGGGTATGTATTAGCTAGTATTGATATGTATGCACAAAACACATCTTAAATTTTGTCCATGGGAAATAATTATGATGGTACATGGTTGCTGCATATATATTTCATAGCAATATAGAAATCAGCATTTCAAGACACATTTCAAGTCAGTACATTTATTCTACTTCCCAAACATATCACGGGATCAGAACACTTTTATCTGTAAGTAGAATGTATCCCGAAGAACATAAGGCAATCTCAAATCGCGGTAGTCCAGGAACCTCATGTGGTCATCAGTGGAAATATACTTTGGATAAGCTACATACTCGCAGGCCAGCCATAGAAGTGGTGCCCAGTGCTTGGTGCCACCACCCGCTTACTTCCTTAATTGCAAATTATTACAATAGTTAATTCTGAATAATTATGTTTATTTTTCCAGGATGATCTAGTCACCTAAAATCATCCTCTTTTTATTTATATGAATGCACACTTCATTTTTTCATTTATCTGTGGTACCTTAACAAAGAAAGATAAATGCCTCACTGCTAGACATACAGGAAAATCATGTTCTATAACCCAGCGGCTCCACTGGAGAAAGACCTGGTGATCTGCTCCCGTAAAGATTACAGCCTAGAAAACCCTATGGGGCAGTTCTACTCTGTCACATTAGTTCGCTGAGTCAAAATTCAACTCGAGGGCACCTAACAACAAAAATATAACAGTAAAAATGTATTCAAAAGAGATGATGATAGAAATTCTATCAATTAATAAAAAAGATAAAATTGTTTAGAATTTGAAAAATAAATGCAAGTTGCACAAAAAATACGAAAAGATCTAAGCATAAATGTAAAATGTAAAAACTAGACTTCTTTTAGAAGAAAACACAGGAGAAGATCTGCATGACTGGGGTTAGGCAAAGAGTTCTCAGACCTGACTCCAAAAGCATGAGTCATAAAAGAAAAAACTGATAAGCTAAACTTCATCAAAACAAAATAATTTTGCTCTACAAAAGACATTGTATCTTAGACTGGGTTCTCTAGAGAAACAAAACCAGTAAAGCGTATAAATATATATAGAGAGAGATTTATATCTAGGAAATGGCTCATGTGGTTGTAGAGGCTCGGACATCCCAAGTCTATGGATCAGGAGAGAAGAGTCTCCTGATTCATGAAGCCTCAGGGGCTGGTGAACCCAAGATTGGCAGGTCAGAGAGCAGGGCTCTAGCTCACAGGCTGCAAAGATCAAAGAATCCCAAGATTGGCAAGCAAGACCGCAGGTTACCTGCTAGCTCAAGCCCCAAGAACTAGAGGTCAGACGAACAGGAACCAGCTGCTGGATCCAGAACAAGCAAAAACCCACGAGCCTTGTCAGAATGTCCATTTACATTCGATGCAGGCTACATGCCAAAGGAAACTCCTTGTCTTAGGCTGAGTTCTCTAGGAGAATCAAAACCAGTAAAGTGTATAAATATATATATATATATATATATATATAGAGAGAGAGAGAGAGATTCATATCAAGGGAACAGCTCACATGATTGTAGAGGCTGGAATGTCCCAAGTCTGTGGATCAGGATAGAGGCTTCTCCTGATTTATGTAGCCATAGAGGCTGGCAAAGCCAAGATCAGTAAGTCAGAGAGCAGGACTCTTGCTCACAGGCTGTGAAGATCAACAAATCCCAAGACTGGCTGGTAAGCTGCTAGCTCAAGTCCCATGAACCAGAGGTCAGATGAACAAGAGGCAGCTGCAGGATCCAGAACAAGCCAAAAGCCTTGGCAAGGAGAGCAGTAAGAAAGTAGGTAGCAGAGGGCTGAGAGATGAAGGCTGAGGGGGCCTCACCTGTACCAGTTAGCAGATTCCATCATTGGGGTGATCACATATCAAATTTCAACAGGGAAGTGATCACAACTGCTAAAACACTGAGAATCATGGCCCAGCCAAGGTGACACACAATCTTAACCATCGCACTCCCTTTCAACTGACTGGCTATTCACAGCAGATCCCATCATGGAGGTTATCACAGTATATCAGATCTCTTCATGGAAGTGTTCACAACATCATACAACTGCCAGACCACTGAGAGTCATGGCCCAGCCAAGCTGACATACAACCTTAGCCATCACACATTGTTAACAGAATGAAAAAGCAAGTTACAGACTGGAAGAAAATACTTGCAAATCACATATCCAGTAAAGGATCTGTATACAGAATATATAAAGAACTCTCAAGACTCAGCAGTAAGAAAACAGAAATCTCAATTTAAAAATGAGTGAAAGAATTGAGCAGACAGTTCACTAAAGAGGATATATAGATGGTAAGTAAGCACATGGACAGATGATCAACGTTATTAGCCTTTAGTGAAATTCAAGTTAAAATCACAATAAGGTACCAATACACATCCATTAGACTGGATAAAATAAAAAAGTCCTGACAATACCAAGTGCTGACAAGGATGTGGTGCACTAAAAACTCCAGATGACAAGATTGTACACATAGAAATTAAAAAATAATCTACATATTATTAGAAACGATTTCCCTCCATGTAGCTACATGGTTTACTCCCGCACCTTCTTCCAGTCTGCTCTGATGACAACTGTTCAGTGAAATGTCCCCGACTACATCATTTAACATTGCAAAGCATCTTCAACCCGCACCACCATCCTCCATACTTCGGGCCCCCTAACATGTTGTTGTGGTTGTTTGTTGCCATCCAGTCGATTCTGACTCATGGCAGCCCCATGTGACAGAGTAGAACTGCTCCACATGGTTTTCTTGCTGTAATCTTCATGAAAGCAGGACACCAGACCTTTCTTCCATGGAGTCTCTGGGTAGGTTTGAACCATCAACCTTTAGGTTAACAGTCGAGCTCAAACTGTGCCACCTAGCGACCTCCCCTTAGCATATGACACGCTAAAATGCTATTTACTTAATTTGTGTTGATTGTCAGTCTCCACCTGCTGGAGTAGTCTACACGAGAACAGGCCTCTTTGTTTCGTCCAGTGTGGTAGCCCCAGAGCAAGGGCAGTACTGAAGGCAGACACACTCAAGCAGTAGCTGTTGAGTGAACTCAGCAGTCTAGAGGTTCAATCTCCTGATTTACATTGTTGTCTGCAGTCAGTTTACCTTTATTTTTACTCAAGCTTTGCCTTTATCTATTAAACACTTCCTGGGAAAATGACTTTTCCTGGATTCTCTTCTTTACCCGCTGAGTCTTATTACCCTTGGGTCGCCTTTCTTGGCCATTCTACAGTCTTGCCCTCCCAGGTTTCATCTGAATCAGTGGCATTAACGGTCAACTAAGAGTCCCTGGGTGGTGCAGATGGTTAATGCACTGGCTGCTGACTGAAAGGTTGGTGGTGCAAGTGTACCCAGAGGTGCCTCGGAAAAAAGATATGGAGATCCACTTCCAAAAAATCAGCCATTAAAAACCCTAAGGAGCACAGTTCTACTCTGACACATGTGGGGTCACCATGAGTCATGGTTGACTCGACAACTGGTTAACCATCAACTATAAGCAGGCAATTTGTACATCCAGGGACTTCCAGTTTCCAAGCTGGGATACCTACCTGCTGACTACCTTCCTAAGTGTATATGGCAGTACACCAAGCCGTCCCCCCTCCCTATACCCAAATGCTTCTTCCCATAGCCTGGGCCTCAAGCTCTGATGTTACCTGATTTCCTTCCCTCTCATCATCCCTCACACTCATTTATTACAAGGAGGATAGCTCAGGCCCCTCAGCAGAAAGCATTTCTGAACCCTGGACACACTTCAGGATCAATAGGGGTCTTTTTAAAAGTGTTGATGCCTGGGCTGCACTCCGAATATTCTAATTGGCCTGGGGTTGAGTACAGGCCTTGGCATTTCTTAAAAACTCTGGGAGACTCTTACGCAGCAAGGGATGAGACTCACAGGAAGTGAGTGAGACCCACAGGAAGTGGGTGAGACCCACAGGAAGTGGGCTACTGTGGGCTTTGGAGGCAGATATATCTGTGTCAGATATAATCTGCCTGAGCTTGATCTTCAACTGCATTAGGGATTCGAGCAACCACCTTAAAGGGTGCCTGTACAGATTAAAAGAGGTAAGTGTCTAAAATGTTTGATAATAAATGTTAGGCACTCAATACATGATAGTTCTCTGTCTCTTTGGTTTTATGATTTGGAAAATGAGAACTAAGTACTTACTTCATAGGCTGCAAGGTAATTCTCCCTGCCTCTTCCCACCTTACCAAGTTGAAGGGACAGAAGGAAGATATGTTGTAGGGTTAGATGCACTAACATTTGTTTCTTCCCCATCCTGTTCTATGCATCTCCATGACTGCCACACTGGTGCTTGCCCTATGACATTGTCCCTGTTAGCCTGGGGACTGAAGCTCAACTTATACTGCATTGCCACATTCATATCACAAAGGCAAAGCTCTAATAACGTCATTCACCTGTTTAAATGTCTTCAATGGCTCCCCACTGACCAGCAAGGCTCCTCATGCCCTCCCCAGTACAGAACTGGCCAGTCATCCTGGCCCTGCTTCTGCCCTTCTCTCTACCCTCAATGCTTGATAAACTAAGGCACACGTTCTTCTTCCTCTTTGCTCCTACCTCCTCAATTCTACCTAGCAAAGGTTTGCCCATTTTAATCACCCTTTCTTAATGCACTGGTCATTACTTGGATGAGATAAAGGTTTCACGGGGTCGTTTGAGGGCTATCAGAAGGACTTTCCCAATCTACAAAACTCCATGGATGTGTTGTGGTGTGTAACACCACCCTTACTCAGTCTTTGCATGACAACATTGACAACTGAATTTAAATTCTCTGTGAGGACCACTAAGCCTTTATCAGGTCTGAATATCTTAATTCTCATCATTTTTCTGGCCCAGAAAACAATCTTCTGGAATGGACACAGGACAGGAATGTTACAGTGCGTTGGAGACCAACAGCTTTGTATAAGGACGCCACATCCCCATTCTCCAGACTATTCTCCCTAACATGCAGATCTCTTCAGTAGAGGAAGCTCTGCTTAAAACATGTCGGCACCTTCCCACGGCTCAGAGGATAGAATTTAACTCTTACCTGGCTGCTATTCAAAGCCTCAGATCCTGGCCTCATCCTGTCTATCACTGCTTCGCTTTACCACCACTGATACCTCATTCGTTGGACTTCAGCCAATGACCTCATGTGCTCCTTCCTGCCCTCTCTCACTTTACCTTTCTCCATGCCATTCCCTCTCCACCTCCAGATCCTGCTGCAGAACACCATCTGATTCTTTTTTCAAGAATGAGCTCAGGGGTCACCTCTTTAAGGGATGCTGTCCCTGACTGGCCTTAGTGATATCCTGGGTCACGTGTCTCAAATCGCTTCCCTGACTCACAGTCCCAGTTTCTTTAGCATTCACTTGCTCTCAATGGCAGTGACTGTGCCTGCCTCATCGGTCCTCGACTTGATGGCCCCATAGGAAGTACTCAATTAATGACATCAGAGTGAGAATTAAAGACATACGGAGAGAAAACGAACATTCGAATCCATGATTTCAGTATTCCAGTGGCTCACTTATTCTGTTCTCATCGTACATTAAAGAAATATTAAAACAGTCAGAAAAAGAAAAACATTTTAAGGTTGTTTCACAGTAATTATGAAAGACAAGAAATCTGTATTTTTAGAAAAGCTATATTGAAAAAAAATTATACAAACTTTCACTTTCCAAACCATGGTTATCAGCTTGTCCTAATAAACCTTCCAATTTTTCAGGTCTACTTGTTGGTCTTCTACATGTTTTTTGGTAGCTACAAAGCAACAATAGATACTTTAGGTCTGAAAATACTGACTTCAACATTACAGTTCATTTCCTTTGGGATATTGTGCCATCTACTTTAAAAAATAACCCTTGGAGAAGTGGTTACTTGTCATTTACATATTTTAATGTTAGCAATAAAATGGAAGCTGGTTAAGCTTAATAAATCTGTATGGTCATAAGAGAAAGAAGGAGATTAATTCTGAGTGGACTGGTGCTGCTGCAGTCAATAGAGTATATCATAATTGTGCATTAAGGAGGCGCCAGTACTGGTAAGGTAAAAGTACAATATTCACGGAATAAGTGGTCCCTCAGGAGTTAATGAAAAATCCCTTTCTCCAATAGGAAAGAAATGCTTTTTAAGGTTTATAATACCATATGGACACTCAGGCATATGGATGGCTCGTAAGTGCTCTACATCAAAGGGTTATTTTTACATTTTCAACATAACAAATACACTAAACAGGTGTTTTAAAATGTCACACTTTGAACAGCAGTAATTAGCATAAAAAATTCACTGGTCTTGGGAGTATCATTGAGATATTAGCAGAACAGGAATATTTTATATTGGATATGTTCCCACTATATGCTTGTAAGTTGTTCTAAATGTTAAAGAATAGTGTTTTCTCCCTTTCTTGAAATCAGAGTCCCCAGTGCAGTGGTCACTAATGATTTTGGATATGGCAATGGGTCTGTCCTTTTTAATCCCATTCCTTTGCCCTTGGCTGCTCCTTTGACTTGCCAAAGCCAATGACCTTACTAACGGATTCAAATGGACAAGGAGTCAGAAAGGCCTCTGGCTGTCTACTCCAACAGTACTAGATGGGCAGTTCCCCTTTAAAAATAATGTTCTTCTCTGAAAGTTCAGAAATCATCTAAATATTTACAAACAAGGAAAGGGTTAAGTAAATGTTCTGCATCTAAGTTTTGAAATATTTTGCCCTCATTCAATGATAGAGCGTTTTTTTAAGTGTCTAGAATTGTGACTAGCATTGCTAATAAAAAGTATCTGCTTCTAGCTATGAAACATGATTCTTCCTAAAAACATAGAAACATTCTAATAGTAGAACCGTTAGCGAAAGGAGCAGAATATAAAATTGTCCATGGAGCTGTATGAGCTATGCTTGAAAAGCTTTTGAATTAAAAAAACCAACCAACAAACCCAAAACCTTAAAAGTGACTGTGTCTGATTCCAGAACATAATAGTCACTTGTATTTTAATTTTTACTCCTAGATTTTTATAATTTTCTTTTATATAGATTTCACATATCTCTATATAATCACAAGGAATTGCTTAGGCTTAATACTGATTTAGAATAAAAAAGAGAAAAATAATAGAAAATGGGAGGATTTTGCATGTCATGGGGGTATTTCTGGGCTTAGTGAAGTTGCATCAAGCAGATTACTCACTTCACATTCTTTTCAATAAGCATTTAGTTGTTTAAAATAGTTACAACAACAACAGTGATAGCTAGAGTATAAAGATTTCTTGCTATGCTTTATTTAATTTTTTAATCATTAGAACAACTTCGTGGAGCGAGCATTCATCTCATTATAAAAGAGAGAAAAAGAGAGTCAGAAAGGTGTGCTGACTCACCAAAGTTGCCTGTGAGTAGCCCAGCCAGTCCACAAAGCTGCGTGAAAATCGATGCTGCTCTGCTGATAATGCCGAGCGCTGTACTGGGAGCTGGAAATTCCAAGTGAATTCCCTGCCCTCAGGAAAGTGAACAATCTAAAGCAGCACTTCCCAAAAGTACATCTAGTGATGATGGAATGTTCTAGAATTGCGCTGTCCCACGTAAGGCCCTCTAGCCACATGTGACTACTGAGCACTTGGAAATGTGAATTTGAAATTTTGACTTTAGTTAATTTATTTGTATTTAAATTGGAACATCTAAATATGGCTAATGGCTAAATTATTGAAGAGCTAAGGTCTAACAGTCAATATAGATATAAATAGACATTTATTAGATGTCATTCGAAAAGCTAATAATATGTTTTAAAAATAAAATAACCACCCAAAACCTCTTGGAAAAGGTGATCTCTGCTACCCTTGCAATATATATACATTGCTTTCTGAGAAGAAACATTTCTCCCTTAAACTTGACTTTTCGGTGTTGTTTTCAGTTGCCACCCATTGCGCTTCAGCTCCTGGCGACCTTATGTATAACAGAACGAAAACTGACAGGCAAACATAACATGACACTATTTCAAATGGAAAGAACTGGCATTCAAGTTGTTACTGGGCACCTTTTTTTTTAATTTCTGCTCTAAAATGAATGTTTTAGAATCAATTTTAAATTCCTGTTCATGGAAGTTTGTTTTTTTCTTCCATTGAAAAACTGTGTATAAGCACCCTTTGCTCCTCCAATAAGGGATGCATTTAGTCTGATGAATATTATATTACTAATCTCAATAATCTGAATAAGGAGCAGAGACTAGAAAGTCCTTAAGCTGAGAACCTAAACATTTTACCTTGCTTTTTTTGAACTTTACTGTATTGATTTACTGTCCCCATTGAATCTCAAATTTTCTTCTAAAATAATCTCAGTTTCCATGTATTAAGCATTAAGCTTTTCACAAGAATTCCGTATGTAATCATCTAAGTAAAGTTTAAAGAAGAATAAAAATTACTCTAAAAAACCATAAACATTACCAAGATACCTTAAACTTTTTTGGAATAAAGGTCAACATAAATAAATATTTTTTTCCAGAAAGGAAAATAGATTAGAAAAGTTATCCCTTCTAAGCAAAATTATCATTCTTCCTAAGTAGTCAATACTACATAGAGATTATTGGATTCCAATTAGCTTTCGGGGTGAACTCCTGAATAAATGGCTTCTATGATTAAGTGAACCCAGTCAGAACACTGGTATTTGTGTATATTTTGCAAACAAAGATGACATGCATTGGCATGATTCAAATCAGAAAAATGGCAAGAAGGGAAATAAGCTCCCATGAAATTTTCCCAATTGTTCAATTCCTTCATCCTTTAAAATAAAGAACCTAGATATTCTTATCTTACCTTTAAAAATAAAACATTAGCAATACAGCTTTGTTTCTTTATTTGTATAATTCATTTTAGTTTTGTTGTTGTTGTTGAGAATATACACAGCAGAACATACACCAATTCAACAATTTCTACGTGTACATGTAGAATCTTTGCTTCTTATTTTTGATATCCTCACTCTCAAGCTAAGAAAACAGGCTTGGGGTGTGTGTGTGTGTGTGTGTGTGTGTGTGTGTGCGCGTGCGTGTGTGTGTGTGTACGCACGTGCGCGCGTGCATACGCATGTGGGACAGCTCACTGATCCAGGAGAAGTCAAACACTTGAGAACGATTTGATCATTAAGTCTTCTGTAAAGGCTCCAGTCATACCTCACTTCTATGGAACTGTCCTAGGGGGCCTGCCAGCAGGCCAGAGCCAGACACTGACCACCTGGCTCTATCTGGTCAGAGCAAGAAATAGGACTTCTTTTGCTCTACAAATCTTGAATATGACATAGCTAGACAAACCCTTTTTTTTTTTCTTTTCTCCCTCCCTCCCTCCTTCCCTTCCTTCCTTCCTTCCTTCCTGCAGCACTTATTTCACCTAGCAGTAAACTTGGAGAAAGAGTATTTCTAGTTCTCATTGGTCAAACAGACAAGATAAAACACTGGAAAAACTATCTTTTGGGAGACTTTTTAAAAATAGGCACAGAAGAAGGAAGTCAAATCGTCTGGTAATATTCATTGTGTATCATTGTTTGGGATGAAAAAGTGAAAAAGCATTTTAAGAACAAAATAAAGTAAATATGCTTCCTGCTTTAAGGGGGTTTACAGTTAAGAAAAAAGGAAAATGATTCTATATGCAAAACAACTGGAAAGCAATGATACGGTAACGCATGTGGAAGACATATTATTATTACTACAGTAAAAATAGCATATTGCACCAAGCAATATGTATGTGTGTGTGAGTGTGAGTGTGTGTGTGTAAATTAACATAGGAGACGTATCGGAAGAGCAGTCATCCTATGTGGAAAAGAAAAAGGGTTGTACTTCCTGGAGAATATGAGTTTTTGGCAAAGTTTGAACAGTGATTAATAAACTTGGATTGGGAGAAAGGAGAAATTTAGAAGGCAGAATAGTGAGGGAAGGCAACTATCAAATGGATTTCACACTACAAGCTATATGGAATCACTACTGATACTTAAAATGATCGTGAAAATTAGATCATTAGCAAATGGATTATTCTAATAGAAATAACAGGAAGAATTGGAGCAGGGAGCTTGATTAGGATGTCACAATGATCCTGTATCATATAACCAATTCTTGCAATAGTCTTAAAAATAGGAGAACCTTCCATCCAGCGTTGGAATACATTTATGGCATGCCTGAAATGTTTTCATTGACCTCTCAAACATCCTTCCAAAGACTTGGAGCTTATGATTTCCCTAGAAGTCCAGGTTTATTTTTCAATAGGAATAATCACAAGATTTGTTCTTATTTTGAATATAAATCTCTTTCTGATTATATTTACTTCCATATGGATACACGTTCTTGCATAAGAAGCAACACAGATGAAGTCTACTCCCTCCTTCTCTCGATGAGGCTTCCAATATCTAAAGATAAAGATCTATCAGAGATTTCACCCAAGCCTTCCCCTTCTCTGCTCTTCCTCACACTGAAATGACAAGTTTCTTCCACTGAAGACCTTACCATCCACTCCTCTCGTGGTCCCTCTCGTTTGTTCACATTTATTTTGTTCCTGAAACGAGATACCGGGTTTGTAGTGCGATGAGCTGCCTGAGGCGTGGCCACAGCGTGGTGTACTGAGACGTCATGTTAGCCACAGGTGATAAGCATGGTGGATCACAGACACTGAGGAGACGGGAAGGAAGAGAGCGCCAACCTTCACCATAAAACTTTCAGAAGTAGGAGAGTGACCATCTGCTCTATCTTAACAATCAAAAAGCAAGGCAATTTAAAGAGAAAAAAAAAAAGGCAGCCTTCTCATTTACCTACACACCGAAGAAATATTTCTCAGAGACAGATAAGTGAGTCTATTAAAAAAGAATAAATATGGTGGGCACTTTTGTTATTATTCCCTAGTACAGAAGCAGGAGAGCGGTCCTGTTGGCTGTTATCCCAAAGACACTGGTATCAGTGTTTCAATCTTTAAAACTGGCTTTTGCAGGCTTGGTAAATCCCCACAATCAACTCCGAATGCTAACATGTCTTTTGAACACAGCATCTTTGATTTCTACCATTATTCTTTCCAATTCCTTCACAAAATCCTTAAATAAGAGGAGATGATGATGTTCCCAGCCCTCAATCCGGCGGGATGCTTTAATGCTCCAGTTACAGGCAGCTGCACAGCTGCTCTGTTTACAATGCAGGGCCCTTATTATGAAAACACACACATTAGATGTTGTCTTGGTCATCTTGTGCTGCTCTAACAGAAATACCACAAGTGGATGGCTTTCACAAAGAGAAGTTTATTTTCTCATAGTCTAGAAGGCTAGAAGTCCAAATTCAGGGCATCAGCTCCAGGGGAAGGCTTTCTCTCTTTCAGCTCTGGAGGAGGGTCCTCGTCATCATCAGTCTTCCCCCGGACTAGGAGCTTCTCTGTGCAGGAACCTCGGGTCCAAAGGATGCGCTCTGTTCCCGATGCTTCTTTCTTGGTGGTATGAGGTCCCCAGTTCTCTGCTTGCTTCCCTTCCCTTTTATCTCTTGTAAGGTAAAAGGTGGTGCAGGCCACACCCTAGGGAAATTCCTTTTACATTGGATCAGGGATGTGACCTGGGTAAGGGTGGTGTTACAATCCCACCCTAATCCTCTTTAACATAAAATTACAATCACAAAATGGAGGCCAACCAC
>NW_004443938.1:9457627-9491969 GCF_000243295.1 Trichechus manatus latirostris | reverse complement strand
GATGTGACCTGGGTAAGGGTGGTGTTACAATCCCACCCTAATCCTCTTTAACATAAAATTACAATCACAAAATGGAGGCCAACCACACAATTCTGGGAATCATGGCCCAGCCAAATTGATACACACATTTTTGGGGGGACATAATTCAAACCATGACAGATGTCTTTAAGCTTTTGCCTTCTTAGAGGTGGATCAAATCCGTGACCTGCCATTCACTGACATTAGGAGGTTGCCAATGGTTACACAGAACTCAGTGTAACAGGTAACAAGACACAAAGATCATCTAACTGAGAGAATAGCAGGACTGGAAGACTCAATAGAAGCAATCCCCATTGTCTTCCCAGAGATGATCTGAAATGTCTCAAAACGTAAACAGTGGCCTTTTCTTGGTGGTAGCAGTACGTGTATTTCTTTGCGTTCTTTTATTTTTGTTCGTCTGTATGCTGTCATTTTTATTTAATGAATATGTATCAATTTTTAATATGAATAATATAAACATTTTTATTAAAAAAACATAAGAATCTGTTTTGTAATGATAATCTCAAATTCATTAAAGAAAGGGTCCTCCACAGAGTTTTTGCCGAATTAGGATGAACAGGAGGCTAGTTAAGAAGTTGACACTGTTCCTTCTTGAAAAGTTGGGACAAACAAGGTCACCACTGTTGCACAGGCCCAGGGCCACCTCTGGCTAGGCCTGAATGCTGCTCAGTTATAGCAGGGCTGATTGGAAAAGCCCATCTATGCCGACGATCCTACGGTGTTTCTGGAGCCAAATCAAAATCAGTCACTGAAGGAAGTGCAGGAAGCTTCACAGTGCTCCCAAACCATCTGCCATCCACCAGGACTCTCTGCTCTGCCATTTGTCGGGCCATGATGTGCACAGCAAGGACCAGCATCAGCAGCATCAGCATCAACTAGGACTCCGTTAGGCAATTATGAAGCCTCACCCTACAACTGCTGAATCAAAAACTCCAAGGCTCTTCGGCCAAGAAGTCTGCATTTTCACAAGCTATTCAGGACATTTTGATCTGGCCTAGCAATACAGCTGTAATAATCGGGCCCATCTTATAAACCTTGCTCCTAAACTCGGAGGCCTTCAAACATCACTACGTTTCTAAACCACCAACTGTGGTCAAGTTGACTCTGACTCATGGCGACCCCATGTGGGTCAGAGTACAACTGTGCTCCACAGGGTTTTCAATGGCTGATTTTTAAGAGGTAGATCACCAGGGCTTTCTTCTGAGGCATCTCTGGGTGGACTCAAACCTCCAACACTTCAGTTAGCAGTCAAGCACGTTAACCCTTTGCATCATACAGGGGCTCCACTAAGTTTCTAGGTCCTGGTAAAACACTGACGAGACTGAATTAATTTGATGGTAACAGCAGTCTTGCTTCTGATACTCTGGTGATATAATTGCTGCTGGAGCGATACGCTAATGCTAAATGTCAGTTCAGAAATGAGGGAAGAACTAGGGGCAGTTTTTGGGGGCACTGCTGTTTCTCTTTATTTCCAATGTGCCACTGGCATGAAATCTAGCTGGACTGCACTGAAAAGAGCAGTGCCTTTTTTTTTTTTTTTAACGTACAGAAATCCTTTTCCTTGTGTGTGGGTGGCAATTTGTTGCTGGTAGCTTCAAAACCAAGCTGCAGTGTGAGCAAAAAACGCTCTGAGAGCCTGAGCCCCGTTAACCTCTTTCTTGCAAACAAACAAATAAACGTAAATGCTGTGTCTAAGTCCATCTGTCAATGGGCATTTACAGAGGAGCTATGGTGTTTAAGGGATTTTATATACAAGGTGTGTGGAGAGAGGAAAAATATCACATACCAAATCCATGTACTTCAGGTATTTTCAGTCTAGTTGGGCAGAAAAGGCTTGGGGACATTTATAAGGAAATATATTGTACTGACAACAGTAAAACAAAGCAGGGTAGCCTGAGTCCCTGACAGCAGTGGAAATACATGGGAGGTGGTGGCAAGGTTAAGTGGCTGCAGGAGTTTTTGTGGGCAGGGAGGGAGGCTCCAGTGGGAGACCTTAGAAGCTGGGCAGAGGCTGGAGCTGCTAAGCAACAGAGAGCCCTCTGAGTTCTGGATTAAAGAGATAACAAGATGAAAATTGTGCACTCTACATAGAAAGGGATTACACTGAATGAGGGCTGCTTTGCAGAGCGGTGAGTTACTGCCTTAACAAGCATTTAACCTAAACACTGTGGGATGAACACTGTCCTGAAGGCTTGGCTGAGAGTGGGAAGTTGGAAACCTTAGTAAACATGTCAAAGTCCCAGCTCTCCCAGATCTTACAACCTAGTAGGGGACAGGCCTTAAATCACTACAGAAGTAAATCAACAAGATCATTTTGGATAATCACAAGCATTATTATCAGTATGGATTACACCTGATAGTGAAGAAAATGCAAATTCTCACAAGTGGACCGATAAGTAATATCACGATAAATAAAGAAGGAATTGAAGTTGTCAAGGATTTCATTCTTCTTGGATCAACCATCAGTCTCCATGGAATCAGCAGTCAAAAAAAATCAAACGACATATTCCATTGGGCAGATCTGCCAAGAAAGACCTCTTTAAGCTTTAAAATCAAAGATGTCACTTTGATGACTAAGCTGTGCCTTACCCAAGCCACAGTCTTTTCAATAGCCCCATATATATCTGAAAGCTGGACAATGAAAAAGGAAAATTGAAGGATTGATGAATTTGAATTGGGGTATTGGCAAAGAGTATTGAATATATGGTAGACTGTCAGAAGAATGAACAAATCAGTCTTAGAAGAAATACAACCAGAATGTTCCTTAGAAGCAAGAATGGTGAGACTTTGTCTTACGTACTTTGGACATGTCATCAGGAAAGACCAATCACTAGAAAAGGACATCATGTTTGGTAAAATAGAGAGTCAGTCAAAACCAGGGAAACCCTGGCAGCAACAATGGATTCAAACATACCAACAATTACAAGATGATGCAGCACTGGGCAATGTTTCATTCTGTTATACATAAGGTCGGTATGAGTCAAGAGCCAACACAAAGGCAACAAACAACAACAACAAAAACAAAGACAATAAAACAGTAATGGGATAGAGTCACATGGCAGATGCTAACTTAGGATTGGATCTGGGTTCTGTGTCACAGTCCAGAAGGAAGGTTATGAGGTGAGGGCTACAAAGAGATGGTGGAATGTAGACACAGGAGGAGGAAGACACAGTTGTCCAAAGTCCTGGGGAGGTGGAAGGAAATGTCTTTCAAAGCTCCTAATCAACACGTACAGTGATTTCTTCTTTGCATCTTCTTGTGGGTGAAATCAGTATTAGTATCAATATCAATGATATCTTAAATTTGAATACTGCTTTGCCATAGCCATGATAACCCTGTGAGGTAGACAGAGAAACTCTCATTGGGGACTTTACAGAAGATGTTCTAAGAGATCAGTGGAGTGTCTCAGAGCTACACCCCTCATGGGGTAGCGGACTCTGGAACATAAGCCTGTGAGTTTTAGCCCAGACCCCTTTCCATCACACTGTACTTATGGAGGTAGCTGACTCCTTCCCTGGTAAGGGGATATATTTAGGTTCCTTCAGGTCACCCTGCATACAAGATAGCAGAGAGAATGCCAAGAGGGAGAAATGCTCAACTGGGTTTTCAGCAAAATGAATGCATGGCAGAAAGCAGGTGAAAACAAAAACCTGGTCAGATTCTGCTACTCTCTAAATCACTAATTATTTAAATTGAGCAGTTTTACATATATTTTTAAATTAATGAGTCACTTGGGTTCCCTGTAGTGGTTGTGGGGCAACGGTTATGCGCTGGGCTGCTAACTGAAAGGTTGGAGGTTTGAACCCACCCAGAGGCTCTGCAGGAAAAATACCTGGTGATCCTCCATAAAGATTACAGCCCAGAAAACCCTATAGGGCAGTTCTACTCTGTCACATGGGGTTTTCATGAGTTCAAAACAACTTGATGGCACTTAACAACAACAAAGTTCATTTTTTAATACGGCATTCTTTTCAATCCCGGTGGTTGAACTCGAGTGAAGTCACTTTCTGAAATGAGAAAATGGATTTGGAAGCTAGGCAAAGAGTGCTGTATTGGGAAACGGGCTTCATTCTACTCCTCAGATCGGACCACAGCCACCACTGAGAGGTCTTCTGAGACTACGCAGGCCAAGCAGCTGGTCCATCAAGACTGAGACTGGGGTGGGGGGATGTTAATAACTCACCTGATCCTTCCCATGTGACTTAGAGTTCCCATCGAGACTGGGAGCTCCGAAGGGGGGACTGTGGGTCCTACTTCTTAGTATACCATCCACCAGAGTATGCACTTGGAAGGTGATCGATCAGTGTTTTTGAATGGGGGAATGAGTCTGTCAACAAACAATGATGCTCTGAGAATTGAGAAAAGAAAATGGGTCAGTGTAAACCAAAACCGGTCAGCTCGGGTGTGAGATGGTGGGGATGTGTTGGAGGGAGGTGTCACCTCCTCTGGGTGATGTCCTGGCACACCCGCGTGGCACCTGCTCTTGTTCGGCCATTCCCTAGGGTGGGGCTCCTGAGGAGCACACCACATCCTGTTGGATGCACCAACAATGAATGCCCCCTCTGATTGGCTGACCCTGTGTTAGACAGGCTGTTACATATTCTAAATATCAGCTTTGCCTGGATAGTGGTGGTGCGTGGTGATGGGGGAGGCAGGCTTTTAAATCTTCCTCCCGCTCAGTAACTGAAGAGGGTGTCTCCTGTCCCTCAGGTGTGTTAACCCTCAGGAGGGAACAAAAATCTTGAGGAAAACTCTAGTGCATCTTTGGAGCGTCTAGATTAGGAGGACCAGCCAAGCAGCTCTGGCATCACCCTCACAGCATAAAAATAAAACTTCTCTGGAGCAACATGCTAATTACATCTCCATCCCTTCACACATAACCAAGAACCAAGAATGTTACCTGTAAGCCTAACACTATTGCCAATTAGAAAGTCTTCTTTGTTTGTTGTTTTAATTACTCAGGTTCTAAATGATCATGGTAGAAAAATTAGAAAACAGAGGTAAACACAAAAGCAAAAGAAAAGAATCACCCATAATCTCCCTAACCAAGTATGTTGCTGTTGGGGTTAGTTGCAGTCAAGTTAACTTATTCCTGTCAACCTTACGTATGACAGGACAAAACGATACCTGGTCCTGCGCCATCTTCACAGTCGTGGATATGCTTGAGCCCGTTATTGTGGCCATTGTGTTAATCCATCTCCTTGACGATTTCCCTCAGCGTTACTGGCCCTCCGTTTACCAAACATGATGTCCTTCTCCGGAGACTGGTCTTTACTGATAACACGCCCAAAGTAAAGGAGTAGAAGTCTTGGACAATATTCTGTGATCTACAGGATTTTCACTGGCTAATTTTTGGAAGTAGATCACCAGCCTTTCTTCCTAGGCTGTATGAGTCTGGAAGCTTCCTTGAAACCGTCCAGCATGGTATTTGAAATACGGGTCGTGTAGCTTCCGGCATCATAGCAACATACCAGCAACCACAGAACGATACCTATATCAACTGTTAATATTCTTGACGACCTCCTTCCAGACTTTTTACTTATTGTTGACAATTTCTATTAATGGAGACTAAAAAAGTGTTTCTCATGAGATGAAGAAGAAGGAAAAGAAAGTGGAGGGGAAAGAGGAGAGGACAAGAAGAGGGAAGAGGAAGATGGGGCAAGTGACATTTTAAAAGACCACCTTATTAGCCAGCTAGTCAAGGGTCAGCCAAGTCTCCCGTGAAAGACCAGCTAATAGATAGTGCCGGCTTTGCAGGCCGTGTGGTCTCCATCAGAACCACTCCACTCCATCACTGTAGCACGTAAGCTTCCTTGTCTACAAGCCTGCTTTCAAATATGCGACTAGAGCTATCAGGTTTGACTCTAGACTCCATAATATAATGTAGGTGATGTCTGCTCACACATCTCCAAAATCAGGAATACAATAATTGAATACTGATTATTTAGCCCGTATCTTTTATCGTTTGTTCCCTTTCATGAAATTCACGTGTTCCCCTCTCATGATAACGTAAACTCCCATAATGCAGCCCTGTGGGGAGGGCACACCTGTGCTCAGGCAGAACCAGGTGGGCTGCGAGCCCAGGCGTTATTCTCCCGCACTCCCCGGGGTCGGTGGCTCTCCTCTCTTTGTGACTTTCTACTTTAACATCAGTTTTGCCCCCTAAACTAGCATTATGCTGATATCTTCCTTGGTTCTTCTTCTCGTTCTTACTAGGGTAGTGGTACAACAAACCAACATAAAAAAACCATCAGAATCAATTGGAAAGTTGGAAAAAATCATCAGGGCTAAACTATGTTACAGCCGCAAGCCTGGAAAGCTGCTGCATGCTCATGTATGAATAAAATGAACAACAACATCACAGGCAATTGTTTAAAAAATCAGTTAAAAATAGCAGCAGCAAACATTCATGAAGAGCTAAGCACCTGCCAGGTACTAGGCTTAGTTCTTTACATTCAGCAGCCCCGCGAGGTGACTACTGCATTTCTAGTTTACAGATAAGGGTCGCACACAGCTGATACCTGGAGAAATGTGAATGCACCCACCTAAACCCAGACTCGGTGCTGGAAACCACTGTTGGGCTAACGTTGCAGAGTGCTACCTGGCAGAGCTTCTACAAGGCCCACAAACACTTCTGCTCCAGCCTGCGGGGGCAGAGAGGATGCAGAGGGGAGCAAAGTTGCAAGGGAACACCACATGGCTGCTTCGGCCACTGAAGGAGGTAGTGTCTCACGAGGACATCACCCCTGGGACAGGCTAGACCTGAGATTCACCTGAGAAGAGCGTCTCGGATCCCACAGGTGATTCTAAATGGTCTTCACCTGTAAGATGGAAAGAATTTAACATAAATGTTTACATTCTCTTCTAAGTTAGGATGATTGATCGTTTTCATCAAACACACTTGTCTTCAACTACAATGCCCTTTGTTTTTCAAATCAAAAAAATTCTACACAAAGGTAGGGCATTCTCATAGGCACTCATTTTATTCTCTATTATTTTTCCTTTAAGTTCTGGGTATGTCATAATTTGTCCGGGGAAGTCAAGAAATCTCGACTTTGTCACAGTTAATATATTAGCCGATGTTCTTTTCAAACAGGTGCACAACAGAGTAAATAAAGAAAAAGTAAGTAAAACCTGACATTTTGGATGTGTCCATTATTTTTTGTTATCCATAATACAGAGTGACCATTTTAAACAAAATTTCTGTATTTAAATTGGAGTTATTTTTTGAAAGGAATCTTACCAATTTTTTTTTCCAGTGGTTGGTAGTCACACTTAGAATGAAGTGAAGGTGCTAGATTATATTTGGATCATAATCAGACATCCTTCAAGTTTGGTAAAATTTCTCATTTTTGAGCTGTAATTATTATTGTTGTTGCTTTTAATTAAAAAAAGATAGTGAAATGTGGTTGATTTTGATCCAACTGTGTATTGTGTTGAAGAAAATTAAGGAATTTGGCCTTAGAGTGTAAAATGTAGCCATCTCTTGAAATATGACCATTTGTTTTATGAAAGTCCACTTCTTTAGAATCTAGTGTACCGAGCAAATTTAAATCTTTTAATTCCAAGGTCCACTTTCACAGTGAATTTAAAATATATATGAAGACAGCACAAATAGGGGTCTCCAGCAGGACAGCACAGCCCCTGAGTGGCGCAAACAGTTAACACACTCGGCTGTTAACTGAAAGGTTGGAGGTTTGAGTCCACCCAGAGGCACCTGGAAGAAAGGCCTGGCAACTACTTCTGAAAAACCAGCCATTGAAAACCCTATCGATATTCCTTAGAAGGCATCAAGTTTATGCTAATGGTGGTGGAATAATTCAGAAAAGGATAATGGTTGTACTACATGGAGAATGTAAGCAACCTCACTAAACAATAACACATGGAAAAACTATTGAACTGGCAAAGGTTTTGTTATGTATATTTTTACTATACATTAAAAAAAAAGGAAACCTTACGGAGCACAGTTGTGCTCTGACACACATGGGGTTGTCATGAGTGGTAGGTGACTCCACGGCTAATGGTTTTTCTGGTAGCAGGCAGTACACTATCATTGCCAATATCCTTCCCAGCTTCAATATTTGAGAAATATCTAACTCTCCTTGCTAAAAAGCCAAAAAAACCAAACCCGTAGCTGTCAAGTCGATTCCGACTCATAGTGACCCTATAGGACAGAGTAGAACTGCCCCACAGCGTTTCCCAGGAGCACCTGGTGAATACGAACTGCTGACCTTTGGGTTAGCAGCCGCAGCTCTTAACCACTACGCCCCAGGGTTTCCTGGCTAAAAATGGAGATGCAAAATATACACAGAAAGGCACTAAAACGTATTTCTCGTTAAAAAAGAAGGAACAAAATAAATTTTAAAAAGACTTCTAAGGCCAGTCTGCCTGGAGCCCAACAGTCCTAGAGAACCGGAGTGGTTCCCATTGGCAGGAGAGCGGGGGCCTGAGCTGGGCGCACCGGCGCCTTCTCCCACGCCGTCAGCTGATAGTCTTTCGCCTTTGTAGCCCGTGCTGCTTCCGTGGGTCACGGTGTTGTCCCTGATCGGTGAATGGGAAAAAGTTAAAAGACTTCAAAATCACTTCCCCAGACTCAGCACTTCTGCTTGGGCAGTGGCAGCTTCCACGTGCATCCGTTGCAGCTTTTACATACTAAGCGCAGCAGCTTTGTCTCTCAGCCACGGATGAATGAGGAGTTTCTGAACAGGGAATTAGAAAGAGATCTCAGAAGCACTTTGTCTAGAAACGATTTTTTCCCCACACAAAATGACAGGAACAGCCCTGGTGGCCCAGTGGTTAAGAACTACTGCTGCTAACCAAAAGGTCGGCAGTTCGAATCCACCAGCCACTCCTTGGAAACCCTAGAGGCAGTTCTACTCTATCCTGTAGGGTTGCTATCAGTTGGAAGCAACTCACTGGCAACAGGTTTTGGTTTTTCAAATAACAGGAGGGAAGAGGCTTGTGTTCAAAGCACCAAATAATTACCACTCCCTTCATAGTCTGGGCAAGTTGCCTCTAAGTCTTATCCCTTGGTGATACAGTCAGGGCTAGCCAACCTTTCTGAGTCCTATCTAGTCTGAGTTAACACCCTTAGCATTGACCCTTGCTCTCAACCCACAAAAAAGAAGAAGAAAAAACCTTCTTCTGATTATGTAGAAACTTTCGGAAAGTAAAACAAAACAGATAAGCCCAAAGACACCCATGGCATTACCATTTGACATTTTCTTGTGTAGAGATTTTTACGTGATTGAATTCATAATGTATATATTTTACACCATGGTTTCAGTTATGCGTTGGAGTTGACTTGATGGCAGTGGGTTTGGTTTTTGGGGGTTTTATACACCATGTCATTAATACTGGTATAAAAACAAAACAAAACAAAAACCCATTGCTACTGAGTTGATTCCGACTCACAGTGACCCTATAGGACAGAGTAGAACTGCCCCATTGGGTTTCCAAGGAGCGGCTGGTAGATTCGAAATGCTGACCTTTTGGTTAGCAGCCATAGCACTTAACCGCTACGCTACAAGGGTTTCCAATACTTTTATACAATGAGGTTTTTATGAGGTGCTGAGTATTCATAATAATAAACAAAACCAAACCAAACCCATTGCCGTTGAGTTGATTTCGACTCATATCAACCCTATGGGACAGAGTAGAACTGCCCTATAAGGTTTCCAAGGAGTGCCTGGTGGATTTGAACAGCCAACCTGTTGGTTAGCAGCCATAGTACTTACCACTACACCACCAGGCTTTCCTGGCATACCATAATTTAGTTAAGCCAGCACCAGTGATTGAATTCTGAGTTATATCTACTTTTTCACAACTATAAATAATGCTTTAATGAAAAACAATAAATGTAAATCTGGTTGCAATCTGATCATTTTCTTAGGATAAATTTCTAAAAATGTATCAGCTGGTCCAATTAATCACGTGAACATTTCTAGGGTTTCTGATATCAGCACATTTCTCCTCCAGAAAGTCGATCCAATTTATACTCCTCTCAGCGGTGTTACTAATTCCACAGATCCTTGACAAAACGAAATCTTTCATGCATTTAAAAAATCTTTGGTAATTAGATAAAATGGTGCTCAGAACCTGAACTAAAATAGTAGGTTTTGTCTTTCTTACAAGTTTATCACACAGTTATGCAGGAGACACATGCGTCCTTCTTTACAATTCTGGAACCAATTAAGTAGGTGGCAGTTCAAAGGTTACTACTAGAATTAGCCACCTATTACCTGAAAACAGGAGCCCTGATGGTGCAATGGAGCCCTGGTGGCGCAGTGGTTAAGAGCTGGGCTGTTTACCAAAGGGTTGGCCATTGGAATCCACCAGCTGCTCTTTGGAAACCCTATGGGGCAGTTCGACTCTATCCTATAGGGGTGCTATGAGTTGGAATTGACTCTACAGCAATGTGTTTTTGGGGGTTACCTGAATATAATATTAATAACTGAAGTTTAATGGTGAATTAAAGTGCTCCGAGGATTCAATGTTTTGCCAAATATAGACGTTTCAATAATTCAACAATCCAAGTCTCTGAAATTATAAAGACTCTGGATAGGATAACCTCAGACTAGTTTGCTAGATCCTAGATTGACTGAAAAAAGTGGACTGAGGGCAAGCAAAAGTAAGAAGGACATCATCTGATGTCTGATAAATTACGGAATCCACTGCCTTCAACGAGAGTATCAGCTAAATAACTAATTAGATCCCAGAAGGGTTCACGGGTGACAAATGCAAAGAATGTCTGCGAAAGGCACAAGGCAGTCACAGCCTGAATCATTTCAGGTACAAATAACAAAGACAACGCTTTTTTTTTTTCCAGCTGCCATTGAGTCCACCCCACCTCATGGCGACATCTTATGCATCAGAGTAGAACTGTGCTCCACAGAGTCTTCAATTGCCGCTATTTTGGAAGTAGATCACCAGGCCTTTCTTTGGAGGCACCTCTGGGTGGACTCAGACCCCCATCTTCTCAGTTAGCAGCTGAGTGCCTTAACCTTTTGCAGCGTGCAGGGACTCCAAAGGAGACATGAGTGTTCAGAAAACAACCCCTTAGCCACCTTCTCCACCGAGTGCCACAGGGTGATTCGTGGGCTGGGGCCGGCGTCCACTACCGTGAAGAGGACTTGGGGGATGGGCATGAGCCCAACGCAGTTTCAGGACTCCTAAACCCCAAGGTCATGTGCAGATCAATTAATCTTAATTTTTAGTTTCCTCACCCATAAAATGAAGTGGGTTCTTATTTTTCACGGTTAAAGTGAGGGTTAAATGGTGGCACATACTGTGAGATTCACAAGGATAATTTCCTGGGCTCCGACCCTCTGTGACTGTTCTTGATTTTCTCGAACGCCATAGACTGTCAGAGCAGAAGGTTAAAGACAGCAGCTTTGCGTCCTTGCCCTTCAAATGAAATACGCCCCACCTTTACTTCCGTACATTTAATGACCGTTATACTAGATAGAGGCAGTGTGTATGCAGCTGGATATGAGGGAGTTGACTTCACAAATCAAACAGGGGGAAGTCAGTCTGAGACTCCGTCAGGATCTGAAGCTTGTAAATCTAGGTCCCTGCTATTAGATATTCATTCCTGAGCAGAAGAATTGAAATAGAATTTAGTTCACTTCACATAACAGAAATGAAACTTCTTCTATGTAAAAATAGCACCCAGGTGGCTTCAAATATGTGTCATATCATTCAATGTGTTTTTGGAAACTTTGTTGGCCGTTAAGAATTCTGAGGAGGAGAGGAAGGCATGGATAATAAGTAGAGTAAATGTATACAATAGTAGAACCAGTTGCCATTGAGTCAGTTCCAACACATGGAGACTCTGTGTGTGTGAAAATAGAGAAGTGCTGATTTCTCGGAAGTGGATCACCAGGTCTTTCTTCCAAGGCACTTGTGGGTGACTTGAACCTCCAACCTTTCAGTGAGCAGCCGAGTGCAGCAACCGTTTGCACCTCCCAGGGACTCCATGTAATAATGCAGATCATCCAATTATTGCGTATGAGGAAAAATCTGTCAGAGAGATGCACTTGGAGGCACCTAACGTGTCTGCTAGCACACAGCAGGGGATTTTTAAGTGTGACTTTTCTTTTTGTTGTTTTCCAGCAAGGACAGGTCCCTGGGGTCACCTTGACCTTGAACCCAGGAAGTCCCTCTGACAGTATCCTTAGAATATAGCTCTTAAGAAAGGTAATAAAAACCCCTAGTCACAAACAATCTGTTCAGCTATAACCACCCTCCACGCAGTGCGTCTACCTGCATTACATTTTCAGAATGCTAACACTGCATGAATGAAACCCAAAAACCAGGGCACAGAGATTTGACGTGCGAGGCTGAAGTGGGAGAGCAGAAACCCAGAAGGAAGGAGAGGTAGCTGCCCTGCCCTTCACAGAACTCCGCCCACCAGGATCACAGCGCCTTGTTTGGAAACGAGAAAACAGAATCCAGGTTTATGTTCTTTTCCATTAAGTGAAGCTCTTCCAAAACAGTGAGGTAGCTAAACTTCATCTAAAAAGCGGGCTGCTGCTGCTTTTTTTTTTTTTTTTTTTTGGTACCTCTGTTGCTAAGTCAGAAAGAGAGGGAAGAATGAAGGGTCCTGACTACCTGGTCCCTTCCCCACCTGTCAGAACCTCCACAAGGATCTCTCCACGGCAGAGAGTGAGACACAGAGAGAGGGAGAGAGAGAGAGAGGTGGAGGCTGCAGGCAGCCACTGGGAACGCAGAGCCTGTGTTGCTGGTAGCCAGCCGTGATTCCCCCACAATTGGGGACCTATTTCCTCGTGCTGAAGAAGGGACAATCTCACCTGAGTTGTCCACCTCCTGCCGTGCAGTCCATTAGTCTCCCACTGCTGCCCTGAGGACTGCATTCTCCAGGGCAGGACAGAAGGGGGAGTGCTGAGTACACACAGCCAGGGAAACCCCTGCCCTTTCTCCTCCCGGGGACTCACTCCACAGGTCCCCTGAACGACACCGGTTATAAATAACAGCACCTGGTGAGCACATGGTGCTCAGGCTGCTAACCAGAAAGGTTGGCAGTTCGAAACCACCAGTCGCTCCTTTGAAATCCTACAGGACAGTCGGAACCGACTCGGCGGCCAAGAGGCTGCTCTAGACACCACGGATGGACTGGAAGCAGCTCAGAATGAAGAAATGTGCAAACATTTAATTATCAATCAATAAAGACAATCCCACTGATTGCAGAGAACGTCTTCGGCATTGCTCGCTGTATTTTCTCATTTTATGCTCTTTTCAAAGTGCTGGCTGTGGCCTTCCTGTGCTCATGGACAGGCTTCAAGGGAGGGAGAGGTCGGTCTCCTCGACCTTCTGTGTTTGTTTGAACGACTGATTTGACACATAGACGTCAGAATGTGGGTCACTGCAGCAGCTTTTATTCCTAACACACTGTGACATTGACAGAGGAAGCCGGTAATTTTCCACGAAGTTGGCTGATACTGTAACTTAAAAGGACCCAGAATGTCTTCTTTTCTTCGTTTCGGTAAAATGTGTTTTATTTACGCTGTATGTTAGAAATGACTTTTCCCTGAATAACAATTTTGTTTTTTACAGTTAAAAAAAACCACCTCAGAAAATGATCCTAAACATATCATTTTTTTTTTCTTTTTTTTTTTTTATTGTACTTCAGGTGAAGGCTTACAGAACAAACAGTTTCTCATGAAACAGAAGTACACGTTATTTTATGACATTGGTTAACAACCCCACAACATATCAACCTCCTAACTTCGCAACTTTTTTTTTTTTGGTGAAAATACACATAGCCAAAGATACACCATTTCAAAAATTTCTACATGCACAATTCAGTGACGTTGACTACCCTCTTCCAATTGTGCTGTTATTCTCACTTAAGATGAAGGCTTACAGAACAAAATAGTTTCTCATTTAACAGTTACTGCACATGTTGCCCTATGACAATGGTTAACAATCTCACAACACATCAACAATATCCTTACCCAACCTTGGGTTCCCTATCACCAGCTTCCTTGTCCCCTTCTGCCTTCTGGCCCTTGTCACTGGACTCCTGTACCTCGTTAGTCTCATTTGGTTTTACGGGGCTGTCCACTCCCAGGCTGAACAGTGAACCTCGGAGGTAACTTCACCACTGAGCTAAAAGGGTGTCTGAGGGCCATACTCTTGGGGTTTCTCCAGTCTCCTTTAGGCCAGTAATCTGGTCTTTTTTTTGTGAGTTAGAATTATGCTCTACATCCTTCTCCAGCTCAGTCCAGAACCCTCTGTTGTGATCCTGGTCAGAGCAGTCAGTGGTGGTAGTTGGGCACCATCTAGCTGTACTGGACTCAGTCTGGTGGAGGCCTTGGTAGCTGTGGACCATTAGTCCTTCGGACTAATCTTTTCCTTGTATCCTGTTCTCTTCATTCTCCCTTGCTCCCGAAGGGATGAGACCAGTGGAGTATCTTAGATGGCCGCTCACGGGCTTTTAAGACCCCAGACACTACTCACCAAGGTTGAATGTAGAGCATTGTCTTTATAAGCTGTGTCATGCCAATGGAGCTAGATGCCTGAACGTATTATTTTATTAAAGCTATTTTAAAATATTATTGAAGGACTTGCATATTGGGGTCTCTGGTATTTCAGAGGGAGCTGTCCCCTCGCCACCTGGCTTGGCTGTACTGATGGGAACTTCCAAGAGGGAAGGTTTTGTCTCATCATTACGGTATGAAGATGAGAGTTCTGACAGTATCTTCAATGTGTTAAAAAATGCCGGGAAAGTTTTGGACAAACTGGAAAAGGTATGTCAGTTTAAACTTTTCTCGGGACTCAGCAGGTGGAGCTAGGAGAAGGGATCTTTCTTTTTCTATCAAAATGTAAGAAGAAATGTTATTCCACAGAAAGAGAAATTCTAATCACAGAACATCAGTGTTCCATGGCTTGGGACCAGAGTTGGTGGCTCTTTGGTTCACTTATGTCACCTCTCCCGTCTACTTTGACCATTTTTCTGTAAGAAGATCTGTCCACACTGTAGAGTATCACCCTCTCTAACCCCTCTGGGGTTCCTGCTGGGTGCCATCAAGTGGATTCCAACTCTTGGCAACCCCATGTGACAGAGCAGAACTGCTCCATGGGCTTTTCTGAGCTGTAACCTTTACAGAAGGAGGCACAGTGGCTAAGTGTTCGGCTTCTGATCAAAAGGTCAGCAGTTCGAACTCAGCAGCTGCTCTGTGGGAGAAAGATGTGACAGTCTGCTTCTGTAAAGCTTACAGCCTCGGAGACCCTATGGGGCAGTTCTGCTCCGTCCTACAGGGTCAGTGTGAGTGGAGTTGACCCGACCAGCAATGTTTGTTTTTGTGTTTTGTATTCTTTGCAGGAGCAGATCGCCAGTTCTTTTTTAACCATGGTACCGCAGGGCTTCTCCCCAGCTATACTGTGCTGAGAAAATAAACAGGTTAAGTCATTTAGAAACCTAGTAGCAGGAAAATACTATGCTTAATAAAGGATGTGCAGTAGGGCATACGTAATACGACTTCTCGTACACTGCCTCTCCCCACCAGAACAATAATCGGAGAATTCTAGAGCCCGGACGCATTGAACCAACATAAAGTCAGACTCCAGGTATACAGTTGTTTACCTAAAACTATACCTAATGCCTCTGAAATAATGTAACATTCATAAAATGTGAAATGAATAAGAGAAACAGAGGGAATGAATGAACACAGGACAATTATTCTTTCCTTGTCCGAGTCTTGCAATGATATATAATCTCACCAAAAGGAAAACAAAGATTCACATAAAGTTTAAGGTCAAAAATAATTAAAGGAAAAAAAAGTGAACACCTAAAGAAATCGTACAGGTATAATTCTGCTCCCTTTATAATTAAAAAACAAAACATAAAAAACCCCTCACGTTTATTTCATATGTGTGTGCAAAGCAATAGTTAAATCAATTGTATTTTCAAGTGAAACCATTATTACATTTGGTTATTATGGGTTGAAAAAGTGTCCCCAGGTAGAAAAACAACCAATTTTAAAAGCCCCGCAACTTGACATTTGTAGGTCATTTTATAGTTTGAAACCATTCCTCATTCCTTGTTTCATGGAATCCAGTTTAAATCCCAGAGCATTACTTCCTAATCAGACACTCTATGGTGTCAACTCAGATATGATGCATGTCACATGTCATTGGGATTAATAATAAACCAAAAAAAAAATCAGTTGCTGTCGAGTCGATTCTGACTCACGGTGAACCCCTGCGCTGCAGAGTAGAACTGCTCTATAGGATTTTCAAGGCTGTGAACCTTTCTTACAATGTGCCACCAGGTGGATTTGAACCACCAACCTTCTGGTTAGTAGCCAAGCTCTTAACTGTTTGTGCCACCTAGGAATTCCGTGATTAATAACAAAGTAACAAAATTTGCATATTAAAAATACAGTGGAACATGTTCAAGTAAAATGTTTGAAAACTTTACTCCAAGTTATGTGCACTCTGACATATTTTCATGTTGGGGTGATTAAAAGATGGAGCTGTATCCGGGGCAACAGGGATGATGCACAAGCAGTGGACACACCCTGGGCCTGGACTCACATCTGTGGACAGAATCCATCCCGTGGGGCCTGAGAGAAAAAGCACTAGAAACTCTTGGCAAGGCACACTACATGACTGACGTCTTTCCTGAACTTAGAAATCTCTCTTTATAATAATAACAAAACACATACGTAACAATAACTAATAGTCACTTATTTTTATGGAAAACTCATACACACACACATCACAAACACTACTTCAGTAGGTGCTATAATGATCATTTTAGACTATGAGAAAGCATGTAATTAGGTGGAAACTATGTCCATTAATTTATAAATGCTGGTATTGACAGTTGATAAATACGTTGTGATTCTTTACTGAGACTGTAGGCATTTATAAACATTTAATTGTGTTTTCAAATTAAACTAAGATGCTATACAGGCAACATTAAATAAATTCACTTATTTTTAATATAACATAAGGCATAAAGACTTTTAAAAACTTGTATTTATTTTGAGCATGTATTTCTTTGCATTGTGTGGATTTTGAATGTTTGTTTTACCTAATGAAATATTGAAAGGTTTTAGGAAGCATAAAAGTGGCTGATCCCTGTAGAGAACTCTGAGCTGAATAGACGCTAACAGAACTTAGAGAATAAATGGAATGGACTACAAATCAGAAATTAAACTCTACAAAGATAGAGAGTGTGGAAGACAGGAAGTACCACTGGAAATGAAGGCCAATTAAACAAAAACATTCAATATGAAAAATCAAGAGGCTAAAATTAATATGGAAGAGAAATTGTGAGCACCACAGTTCATTGGCATAGATATATCAAATATATACACTAAAATCATCTTAATAACAATGATGACCTGCTAGAAAAGCATGTATTTCATTAGGTACAACCATTATATTTAAAGATGTAAGAGTTTTATGGGACTCAACTGAGCTGAGCCTCAGTTATGTTCCAGGTGAGTCTGTATTGTCTGACTATCTAGTCTCCTCATGCAACCAACATCAGGGGCCACCCTCACTTGGTGGCAGCATGCAAATTTAATTTACCTCATGAGGATTTTGCAGAGGACAAACAGTTACCTGTAAGTTGCTCATACTGTCCCACTTTGCGGGTACGGCACAATGATGAGGCCACTTTAGAAAAATGTTGGAATGTATATAAAAAAAATATTGAATTTGTAATAAAACAGTTAATATTTGTCATTGAATATAAAAGACATTATTGTCAGAAATATAATCTTTACCTCTACTAATTCTATAAACCTAACCAAACCTGTTGCCTTCAAGTCAATTCCGACTCCTAGCAACTGTACAGAATAGAGTAGAACTGCCCCATACGGTGTATAAAAAGTAGCTGGTGGATTCGAACTGCTAACCAAATGGAAGCTCGCTAACTCTGTAGGGAAAATATATTCAAATTTAATCTTATTTCGGATAAACTGGATTTTTAAATGTTAAAACTGAAAGAGGAAGTCTATGCAATCTCCTTCTATGGAAATGTACAAAAATGGGCCTGAAGTAAAAGAACCGAGTTACGTGATCTCATAAAAATCTTCATAGGTTCATAATTTGGTTTTATTGTTAAAAAGGCTGTAGTTTATGGATCCCTATTTATCGGCCTGTTGTCATACCAACAGTAACCCCCAGCAGAATCATCTTCAGAGATGAAAGACAACGGTATATAAATTTCTTGGGCTAATAAAACAGACTATCACAGATAGTACATTTTGGGAGTGATTACTAAACTGTCCAGCATGCAGACTTTATTCACTCTTCAGTGTGAAATAATTGCTCTGAATATAATACTAAAGGTAATGTAGTTTGCTTAATTACAAAAAAAAAAAAAAGCTTAATTTCATAGAGGAAAAACTTTAATCCTTGAGAATACTATGGATATTTCTTTTCAAAAATAGCAACTTGGTGTTAGTAGATTATTTACTATCTCTGCTTAGCATGGTAGAAACTTGGGAAAGGGGAAAAAATATATATATTCCAAAGTAAATAACAGAATGAGCAGATGCTTAGACTGCTAAACGCTATGAGTTTCTCCTCAAACAATAAATTTCTTCTTATCTCTTTTAATAAAGAGTTTTACTTCCCTTTTGTTAAAAAAATTGATGTATACACCCCTACATATACACAAGGCAAATAAATATGTCATGAGGCAAGTTTATCCAAAGTTCATCTGAATATACTTTTCAATCATTCTTCCAGTCAATGGGCACACAGACATCTAGACATATGCAAACCATGTTTAATAACTTATGTAGCACCGTACTTTAGATTTTCTGCAAATTTTAAAGCAACTGAAATGAAGTGAAGCATATATTTCTTACATTTTTTTCCCCACCACTACAAAGTTTGGAAGAAAGTAGAAAATCATGTTTAATGGTATTAGGTTCTCAGTATAATGTATTTAAATAGTTTCAATAGCAAAGGTTGTTCTTTATATTGTTGAATTTTAGGACTAATAACCACTTGTCCCTGTATATTTGCTAAAACTCCGTTGCCATAGAGTTGATTTCAACTCACAGCAACCCTAAAGAACAGAGTAACACTGCCCCATCTGGTTTCCAAGGAGCAGCTGGTAGATTTGAACTGCCGACCTTCCGGTTAGCAGCCAAGCTCTTAACCACTGACGCTAGGGCACCTGTTTTATACAAAGCTTATAAAAGACCAATGGAAGGATCTTTCTTAGTATTTTAAAGTCATTAAAAATATGTAGTAAAATGAAAGCAATGACAAATACAGGCATAAATCATGCTCTACACAAGTTAAGAAAGTGGGAAGAGAAGAGTACCAGCCCTTCAGCACTACTGGTGAGCCAGTTCCAAGCAAAACCTTAACAGTCACCTAGCACACAACTATTGAGCAGTGTGGCACTTTAAAGGAGACTTGGTGGCGCAGTGGTTAAGAGCTCAGCTGCTAACCAAAATGTTGTCAGTTTGGTAGGGTATGAAGTTGTTGGCTGCAGGTTCCCATTAAAGTTCCATCATTTACTCACTTTGTGATTTGGGAAAATTGTTTAACCTCTGTTTTGTACCTATTTTACAGATGAAGAAACAATCACCACCTTTGTCTAGGGCCAATTGGATGCATACAAAACAGTGAGAAGACTCTAGCCATTCAATAAATGTCCATTATTTCTCCTCCCAGCTCTTTACTCTTCCTCTGGTTATATGGAAATTGGAAAGACACAAAATAAGTTAAACTTTTATTTACAATCTCATTAGCAAAAAAGGTTGCTATTGGCTTCCTTTACCTGTAGGATACATTACAAGGTCATGAAACATTTCAGTATTTACTGAGAAAATACACTGATATTGAAGGGACTCTTAATCATGATGGCAAAACAGTAAAATTAAAATTGATAAGTGGGCAAATGCAACATACACACATCTGGACGTCTAACTCAAATCTAAATCCTTAGGTTGGTATGGCCTTCTTATTGAGTGAGACCAGATGACGAACACTTCAGATAAGCACCTCTCCCCATGGGCTGTGCCACTGCATTACGGCCAAGAAAACCCTGTGGTGCTGTTCTATTCTGTAACATGTGGGTTTGCCATGAGTCAAAATCGACTCAATGGCAATGGGTACAGTATCTTCAAGGCCACCTGGGCAGTGCAAATGGATAAGTGCTTGCCTGCTAAAGGTTAGTGGTTCAAGTCCACCAGGAGGTGACCCAGAAGAAAGCCCTGACAGTCTATTAGAGGGGAAAAAAATAGATCAGCCATTGAAAACCCTATGGAGCATAGTTCTACTCTGACACACATGGGGTCACCATGAGTTAGAACTGATCTATGGCAAATGATTTGTTTTTTGGTTTATAATACCTTCATCCAATCTTCTATTAAAAAATGGTGAGATTTCTACTAGCATATTTAGACTTGAACTGTGTGACACCACTTGAAGATGACCGATAGGCACAATTGTAAGAAGGCCATATTTTTGAGTTATTACATTATGCCTATCAAGGTATGTGTGCTTCAAATGCATTAACTCATTAAATCTTGTACTAGCTCTTTGAGGTGATTTCTGTTTTTAATCCCCATTTTTAAGATTAGGAAAGTGAGGCCCAGCAGGATTACACAGCCACTAAGTGACGTGGGGCCAGAATTCATGTACATGAAGATGCCTAGAACCAAAACTCTTAACCGTGACAATACTAGACTCTTGCATAAAGGTGGCAGAAAACCACCAGAGCCATGGAGACATAGTACGTGAAAGCACTAAGTGTTCAGGGAAGGGATGTGATTTCTGGTTGGTTTCATGAGACCAACCTAGAAGAAATGGACTCAGGTGTTCAGAACGCTTTATATTATATACCCATTGCCGTCGAGTCAACTCTGACTCATAGTGACCCTATAGGACAGAGTAGAACTGCCCCCTAGGGTTTCCAAGGAGCGGCTAGTGGATTCGAACTGTTGACCTCTTAGGTGAACAGACGAGCTCTTAACCATGACACCACCAGGGTTCTATTGTTAAACTGGCCGCCGTGGAGTCGATTTCGCTCATAGCGACCCTATAGGATAGAGTACATCTGCCCCATAGGGTTTCCAAGGAGCGGCTGGTGGATTCCAACTGCCAATCTTTTCGTTAGGAGCCCAATCTCTTAACCACTACAACACCAGGGCTCTGAAAGCTATGAGTTGGAATTGACTCGACGGCAATGGGTTATATCTGATATATCACATATTAAATATAACTCATTATATTACTTTATAATAATTTGGAAGGATCATATTTGCCTTCCTCTAAAATGAATAAGGAGCCCTGGTAGTGCAGTGGTTAAGAGCTTTGCCGCTAACCAAAAGGTCAGCAGTTCAAATCCACCAGCCGCTCCCTGGAAACCCTATGGAACATTCTACTCTGTCCTATAGGGTTGCTATGAGTCGGCATCGACTTGACGGCAACAGGTTTGTTTTAGTTTTTAAAATGAACAACAGTTTTTAGAAACTACATTTTAGAAGTCTTCCTCTCTGAACCAGGCCTTCCTTGGTTGATAAAATGTCAACATCAACAACAGCAGATAGATGTTTTGACTCCTGTGCAAAAATGAGTACAGAAGTGAGCTTAGAAAGCACTTTTCTTAAAATGCAGCTGACTGCCTTTTTTAAATATTATTACTTAAAGAATAGACAAGAAATGTTTATTTCTTAGAAAAGGAACATTAACATTTCACTTATAAAGATGGGATAACTTATGACCAAGCTAGTATATCTTTCTCAGTTTAATCTGGGGAAAAAGAACCTTCGTCACTTTAGGGTATAATTAAGCAAATGTTAATTGCTGTTGAATCGGCCCCCAATTTATAGCTACTCCATGTGTGTTAGAGTGAAACTGCTCCATAGGGTTTCTTGGCTGTAATATTTACAGAAGCAGCCTACCAGGTCTTTCTTCCATAGAGCCACTGGGTGGTTTCAAACCACCAACCTTTGTGTTAGCAGCAGAGTGTAAACTATATGCACCACCCAGGCACATTACTCAAGCAAATGGACGAGCACAATATTGGATACTGTTGCTGCTGTTAGGCGCCCTCAAGTTGGTTCCCGCTGATAGTAACGCTATGTACTACAGAACGAGGCACTGCCCAGTCCTGCGCCATGCTCACAATCTTACGCTTCAGCCCATTGTTGCAGCCACTGTGTCAATCCATTTCCTTCGGGGTCTTCCTTTTATTCGCTGACCCTCTACTTTACCAAGCATGATGTCCTTCTCCAGGGACTAATCCATCCTGAAAACATTTTCAAAGTATGTAAGACGCAGTCTTGCCATTCTTGCTTGTAATGAGCATTTTGGTTGTACTTCTTCCAAGACAGATTTGTTCATTCTTTTGGGAGTCCATGGTATATTCAATATTCTTCGCCAACACAATTCAAAGGTGTCAATTCTTCCTCCGTCTTCCTTATTCATTGTCCAGCTTTCACATGCATATGAGGTGATTGAAAACACCATGACCTGAGTCAGGTGTACATCTTTCCTGACTTTAAACCACGCAGTACCCCTTATTCTGTTTAAACAACTGCCTCTTGATCCATGTACAGGTTCCTCATGAGCACATTTAAGTGTTCCGAATTCCCATTCTTTGCAATGTTATCCATAATTTGTTATGATCCACACAGTCGAATGCCTTTGCATAGTCAATAAAACACAGGTAAACATCCTTCTGGTATTCTCTGCTTTCAGCCAGGATCCATCTGACATCAGCAATGATATCACTAGTTGCACGTCCTCTTCTGAATCTGGCCTGAATTCTGGCAGTTCCCTGTCAATATACTGCTGCAGATGTTTTTGAATGATCTTTAGCAAAATTTTACTCGCGTATGATACTAATGATATTGTTTGATAATTTCCACATTTGGTTGGATCAGCTTTCTTGGTAGTAGGCATAAATATGGATCTCTTCCAGTCGGTTGGCCAGGTAGCTGTCTTCCAAATTTCTTGGCACAGACGAGTGAGCATATCCAGTGCTGCGTGCGTTTGTTAAAACATCTCAATTGATGTTCCGTCAATTCCTGGAGCCTTGTTTTTCTCCAATGCCTTCATTGCAGCTTGGACTTCTTCCTTCAGTACCATCGGCTCCTGATCATACGCTACCTCTTGAAATGGTTGAACGTCAGCCAATTCTTTTTGGTATAATGACACTGTGTATTCCTTCCATCTTCTTTTGATGCTTCCTGCATTATTTAGTATTTTCCCCATAGAATCCTTCACTATTGCAACTCAAGGCTTGAATTTTTTCTTCAGTTCTTTCAGCTTGAGAAATGCCGGGTGTGTTCTTCCCTTTTGGTTTTCCATCTCCAACTCTTTGCACATGTCCTTATAATACTTTAGTTTGTCTTCCAGAGCAGCCCTTACAAATCTTTTGTTCAGCTCTTTTACTATATCATTTCTTCCTTTTGTTTTAGCTACTCTACTTTCAAGAGTAAGTTTCAAAGTCTGTTATTAAAAAAAAATTAAACTTACTAAATATTATAGAAGAGTATGTTTTAAAAAAAAGGATGGAAAACTATGGGAAATGGGTGCATAATTGCTTTCAGATAAGGAGGTCTGGGTAACAGGTAAACACCCTGAGTGTAAGTAAGGGGGCAGTTTGGGCCACTACCCTCTTACGCCCATTATCTTGTTATGCATAGGGTCACTATGAGTGTTAACTGACTGGACAGCACCTAAAAAGAGTAACAACAACCCTCTTCTGCCCTTTGCCATTGAGTCAATTCTGACTCATAGGGACCGTACAAAGTAGGGAGTCAGTGAAAAAGAGGAAGACCCTCAACAAGTTCGGCAGACACAGTGGCTGCAACAACGGCTCAGAAATAGAAAAGACTGTGAGATGGTGCAGGACTGGGCAATGTTTCATTCTGTTGTACGTGGGGTCACTATGACTTGGACTTGACTTGGCAGCGTCTAACAAAACAACAGCAACCCTCTTATTCAACTTAACTCGCTTGACCTTGCTGCATCTGAATTTCTCCAATTGTAAATAAAGGCAATGGACTATTATTTTAAGTTCCTCTCATTTATAAAATCTAAAATTTTATTACATAGATATAATAACTATTATAACTATTGTGTACAGGATTTAATTAATCAGAAAGAGAGTCTACGTTAGTAGTTTAAACCTTCTCACAATCAAAATTCCTTTTCACTACTTTTCAAACCATTGTGCTTGAAAGATGTTTGTCTGCCAAATAAATAGTATTTAAGTAGTTATTTTTCCTTCTTTCCTTTTTTTTTTTTTTTTTAACTCAAAGACACATGCATTATTACTGATGACTTCAGATCAGTCTGAGTTAACTAGTGTTATCAAACCGAGTTGATGTAATTTTCACCCAAAGGAACTTGACATTTTAGCTAAATGCAGCCTCATCAAAAGAAAGTGTACACTTTAAGTTCTTTTGAAATATTATAAAAATAGCACCAGATACACCCTAAAGTGATAAAGGTTCTTTTTCCCCAGATTAAATTACTGAAAAAGACATTAGCTGGGTAATAATTATTCCACCTTTGTAAGTGAAGTTTTAGTGTTATTTTTCTGCTAAATAAAGACTTCTAGTCTTTAAATGATAAAATATTTTTTAAAAGGGTATCAGTGACAATTTAAGAAAAATGTGCTTTCTAATCTCACTTTTGAACAGGATTCAAAACCTCTATCTGCTATTGTTGGTGTTGACATCTTATCAACCAAGAAAGATCTGGTTCATAGAGGATGACTTGTAAATGCATTCTTTCAAAAACATCCAGCCCTTCCATTTCCCGAGGCTTAAGCCTGTTTACCCAGCTCCTCACTGCTCCAGGCTTTGCCTTGGTTTCACTGGGACTGCAGGGCTCTTTGTTGCTGTGACTCAGTTTACTGGGGGCGGTCTCTGATAATCGGATCTATCAGACTTCCTCTACAGAGGTGCGTCCCTGCAAACTCTCCTCAGGTGGGGGTGGCCTGCCTCAGTTCCAAGCTTTTGGTGATAATTCTGAATCAGCCCTTTGCAATAGTGATGAGTGCATTTTAGATACTGGATGTAGTAGTTGAATCAAGGTCAAGTTTTACCACCATGAGAAATGGCTGCCATCAGCCAGCACTGCTATAAGACAGCAGGTGGAACAGTTGGGGGCCCTGCACTTTACCACAGACTAAATGCAGAAGGTTCCATCGAAAACTTCGACCATTAAGGACGAATTTATCAGTGCAATAACCCACAGTGCGACAGTGAAGAGGAAAGTCCATGAGAAAACAGATGACAGGCCCATGTGATTGAGAAACAGACAAGGGGGATTTTATTTAGATCTCCAGGGAACAAGTGGGCTTTCCATCTGCAAAAAATTTCTCCCTGTTTTGACTGAATAGATGGTTACCAAATCTGGTGCTGTTGAGTCAATTCTGACTCATAGCAACGCTGTAGGACAGATAGAACTGCCCCATAGGGTTTCCAAGGCTGTAATCTTTGTGGAAGCAGACTGCTACATCTTCTTCCCTTGGAAAGGCTGGTGGGTTCAAACCACTGACCTTTTGGTTAGCAGCAAAGCGTTCAACCATTGCGCCACCAGAGTTTCTTGAATTGATGGTTAGAAGGCTTTAAAATACTGATCAATTTAGTCTAAAAACAATTGGGTAAATTTACAAATAACTGATGAACACCCTACTAGCCCCGAATTTCCAAAACAAGTTCAGAGTGTCCATAGTCCTGTGTGAGGCATTGTTGGTTCAGTGATAGATTCTCCTCTCCCCTTCTATTCAGGATACCCAGGTTCAATTCCTGGCCAACGCACCTCTTTGCCCAGTCACCACCTGTTTGTCACTGGAGGCTTGTGTGTTGCTATAATTTTGAACAGGTTTCAGCAGAACTTCTAGAATAAGACGGATTAGGAAGAAAGGCCTGGAGATCTTCTTCTGAAAACCAGCCAGTGAACACCATATGGATCGCAGTGCTCCAATCCCCAACCAGTTATGGGGATAGCATAGAGCTGGGCAGCATTTCATTTCTTTGTGCATGGGGTCACCATGTGTCAGGGGCCTACTCAACGGCAGCTAAAAATAACAGCCCTGTATTTTCTTTCTTTAGTCTCTTCTACTGGGTCCCTGCTTGATATCAAACTTTTAATCTTATCCTTGGGCCATTTTTGAGCCTCTGTCTATTTTACAAAAGCTTAAAGGCAAGTGTCAAATAATCAGAAAACTTCCCCAACAGTTTGCATTCATGTAAGAGTACAGATCTAATTCACCGGATTCTTTTTCAGCCCTCGTAGTATCTAATTGTTTCTCTGAGGACCTGATTAAAATCTGAGAATAGAAACAATCTCAAAAGGTAACAAGGCATTTGAAATGAAAACTCTAGGAGCCAGAAAAGAAAGCGAAAAGGAGTTGACACAAAGCCTCCAGGTGGCTGTCCAACACTGGACTGGTAATCAGCGGGTCTTAATTCCTTGTGATTCAGCCTGGAGCTGGTCTCCTCAGGGGGGAGGGACTGCTCTGCTCATCTGTGCAGTGGTGTGACCCACATGGATCTGGCAGAATGGCTTGTCCCAGTTACACCACCATCATCAGCCTGGGCGGTCAGCAGCACTGCGGTGGCCAGAGAAATTCTGGGATGCGCTTGCTGTTGAATGCATAGATGGTGTTTTAGTCATCTAGTGCTACTATAACAGAAATAATATGAGTGGATGGCTTTAACAAAGGGGAATTTATTCTCTCATAGTCCAGTAGGCTAGAAGTCAGAATTCAGGGTGCCATCTCCAAGGGAAAGCTTACTCTCCTCTATCAGCTCTGGAGGAAGGTCCTTGTCATCAATCTTCCCCTAGTCTAGGAGCTTCTCAGCACAGGAATCTTGGGTCCAAAGGACACACTATTCTCCTGGCTCTTGTTTCTTGGTGGTATGAGGTCACCATGTCTCTGCTTGATTCTCTCTTTTATATCTCAAAAGAGACTGACCCAAGAAACAACCTAATCTTGTAGATTGAGTCCTGCCTCATTAATATAACTACAGCCAATCCCACCTTATTAACATCATACAGGTAGGATTTACAACACACAGGAAAATCACATCAGATGACAAAATGGTGGACAATCACACAATACTGGGAATTATGGCCCAGCCAAGTTGACATACATTTTTGGGGGACACAATTGGTCTTGGAAAGGTCACTATTGACACCATTCCAGACTGACAGGAACTATCTTCAAAATAATCCCTATGCTTCATCATCTCTAGTATATTGCGTATCTTGATGACATGTTTAAAACATAATTTTCACAGCCTCCATGTGTGCCCTTGAATCACCTCCAAACCTTCACGTGGTCAATTTGGGAAGCAAGACTAGACATAGTTCCTTAGAGAAGTGTTCACAGAATTGAGAAAATTTCAAGTTTAGATGGTCCTGAGTTGTCAACTTGCTCATCCCCTTAACTTTTCTGAAACACTAAAAGACAAAGAAAGGTGGTCTTTATGGAGCCTCTCAAATTGTGTTCAGCACTTCACAGTAAGCTTATTTCACCTCACCACTGCCCAAGAGGTGGCCTCCATCAGCCCCGTTTGTTACAGACGAAGAGACAAAGGCAGAAGCCAAAGAGCTGATGAAGTAGGTGGCCGACGGGAACATCGGGATGCCTGATGCCAGGGCCCTTCCCTTCATAAACTCAGAGGTTGTGAGAAGAGACTGAAGTCAGTCCTCCTGGTTCCGAGGCTACCCTTTGTTGCATTATACCCATACCCTGCACCCATTGAAATCAAGTTGATTCTGACACCTAGTGACTTTGTAAGGACAAAAATAGAACTGTCCCAAAGGGTTTCCAAGGCTGAAATCTTTACAGAAGCCAACTGCCACATCTTATTCCTCTGGAGCAGCTGATGGGTTCATACTGCCAAACTTCTGGTTAGCAGCTGAGTGCTTAACCACTGTGCGACCAGGGCCTCTCCTTTCCATTGTTGTTGTTCTTGTTAGGTGCCCTTGAGTCGTATTCAACTAATAGTGACCCTATGCACAACAGAACAAAACACTGCCCAGTCCTGCACCATCCTCACAATCGTTACGCTTAAACCCATTGCTGCAGGCACTGTGTCAATTCATCTCTTGAAGGTCTTCCTTTTTTTTGCTGACCCTCTACTTTACCAAGCATGATATCCTTCACCAGGGACTGGTCCTTCCTAATAACATATCCAAAGTACATGAGACATAGTCTCACCATCCTTGCTTCTAAGGAGCATTCTGGTCGTACTTTTTCCAAGACAGATTTGTTCATTCTTTTTGACAGTCCATGGTATATTCCATATTCTTCTCCAACACCACAATTCAAAGGCGTCTATTCTTCTTAGGTCTTCCTTATTCATCGTCCAGCTTTCATATTCATATGAGGCGATTGAAAACACCATGGCTTGGGTCAGGCACACCTCAGTCTGCAAGGGGACATCTTTGCTTTTCAACACTTTAAAAGAGGTCTTTTGCAGCAGATTTGCCTAATGCAATGCATCTTTTGATTTCTTGACTGTTGCTTTCATGGGTGTTGATTGTGGATCCAAGTAAAATGAAATCCTTGACAACTTCAATCTTTTCTCCATTTATCATGATGTTGCTTTTTGGTGCAGTTGTGAGGATTTTTGCTTTCTTTACATTGAGGTGTAATCCATACAGAAGGGTGTGGTCTTTGATATTCACCAGTAAGTGCTTCAAGCCCTCTTCACTTTTAGCAAGCAAGGTTGTGTCCTCTGCATAAGGCAGGTTGTTAATGAGTCTCCCTCCAAGCCTGATGCCCTGTTCTTCTTCATATAGTCTAGCTGCTCAGGTAATTCGCTCAGCATACAGATTGAATAGATACGGTGAAAAAATCCATCTTCGATGCACACCTTTCCTGACTTCTAACCACTCAGTATCCCCTTGTTCTGTTCAAACAACTGCCTCTTGATCTAGGTACAGGTTCCTCATGAGCATAATTAAGTGTTCTAGAATTCCCATTCTTCGCAGTGTTATCCATAATTTGTTATGATCCACACAGTCAAATGCCTTTGCATAGTCAAGAAAACACAGGTAAAAATCTTTCTGGTATTCTCTGCTTTCAGCCAGGATCCATCTGACATCAGCAATGATATCTCTGGTTTCACATTCTCTTCTGAATCTTGCTTGAATTTCTGGCAGTTCCCTGTCGATGTCTGCTACAGCTGCTTTTGAATAATCTTCAGAAAAATTTTACTTGTATGTTATATTAACGATATTGTTTGATAATTTCTGCATTTGTTTGGATCACCTTTCCTGGGAATAGGGATAAAAATAGACGTCTTTCGGTTAGTTGTCCAGGTAGCTGTCTTCCAAATTTCTTGACATAGATGAGTAAGCACTTCCAGGGCTGCATCCATTTGTTGAAACATCTCAACTGATATTCTGTCAATTCCTGGAAAGTTGTTTTTCACCAAAGTCTTCAGTGCAGCTTGGATTTCTTCCTTCAGTACCATCAGTTCCTGATCATATACTACCTCCTGAAATGGCTGAACGTCAATGGAAAAGCTCAATATCATCAGTCAGAACAAGGCCAGGGGGCAACTGCAGAACAGACCATCGATTGCTCATAGGTAAGTTCAAGTTGAAACTGAAGAAAATTAGAATAAGTCCACCACAGTGAAGGTACCACCTTGTGTATATCCCACCTGAATTTAGAGACCTTCTTGAGAATAAATTTGATGCGCTGAACACTAATGATCAAAGACCAGACAAGTTGTGGAATGACATCAAAGGACATCATACATGAAGAAAGCAAGAGTTCATTAAAATGACAGGAAAGAAAGAAAAGACCAAAATGGATGTCAGAAGAGACTCTGAAACTTGATCTTGGATGTCGAGTCACTAAAGCAAAAAGAAGAAATGATGAAGTCAAAGAGCTGAACAGAAGATTTCAAAGGGCAGCTGGAGAAGACAAAATAAAATATTATAATGACATGTGCAAAGACCTGGAGATAGAAAACCAAAAGAGAAGAACACGGTCTGCATTTCTCAAGCTGAAAGAACTGAAGAAAAAAATTCAAGCCTCGAGTTGCAATATTGAAGGATTCTACAGGGAAAATATTAAATGACGCAAGAAGCATCAAAAGATGGAAGGAATACACAGAGTCACTATACCAAAAAGAACTGGTCGACGTTCAACCATTTCAGGAGGTAGCATATGACCAGAAATTGATGGTACTGAAGGAAGAAGTCCAAGCTGCACTGAAGACATTGGCGAAAAACAACTTTCCAGGAATTGACGGACTATCAATTGAGATGTTTCAACAAACAGACTGAGAGCTAGACAAGTAATTTATTGTGGGTGCCTTTCCATTTGGTTACATTGGGAACCTCTGGTTTTCCAAATATGACACAGAAAAACCAAACAAACCCACAGGGCTCCTTAACTATCACACAGAAAATCCATAAGTATGCTTGTAAGTTGTATCTCACAGATAAAGAAAAAAAGGTAGAAGTTTACAAAACTAACACATCCAGGAAGCATTAACTAATACAATCCTCAACCAAAACAACAATAAACCTTCAACTCCCATCTACTAGCTTCATGCATTTCAAAAGGGACACGCCTGGACACTAAATGCATTAGAACTGGAATAAGGCCTTACTTCTGATGTCCAGAGGCATAAAAAGTGGCTGTTTATGCCAATGGTAACTGAAGAATTTTAAACCATGCAGTATTCCCTTGTTCTGTTTGAATGACTGCCTCTTGGTCTGTGTACAGTTTCCTCATAAGCACAATTAAGTGTTCTGGAATTCCCATTCTTTGGAATGTTATCCCTAATTTGTTATGATCCACACTGTGGAATGCCTTTGCATAGTCAATAAAAGGCTGGTAAACATCTTTCTGGTATTCTTTGCTTTCAGTCAAGTTCCATCTGACATCAGCAATGATATCCCTGGTTCTACATCCTTTTCTGGATAAGGCTTGAATTTCTGGCAGTTCCCTGTCAATGTACTGCTGCATCCGGATTCGGACTATCTTCAGCAAAATTTTACCTGCATGTGATATTAATGATATTGTTCGACAATTTCCACAGTCTGTTGGATCACGTTTCTTTGGAAAGGGCACAAATATGGATCTCTTCCAGTTGGTTGGCCAGGTAGCTGTCTTTCAAATTTCTTAGCATCTTTTCATTGAAACATCTCAACTGGTATTCTGTCAGTTCCTAGAGTCTCCTCAAAATAGAGTTGATCTTGATGATATGGATAGAATAAAGATTTCAGGATCTTTGGCCCAACTCAAAATGAGAAGAAACAGTTGCAAACATCCATTAATTATCAGAACATGGAATGTACGAAGTATGAATCTATGAAAATGGGAAGTTGTCAAAAATGAAATGGAACACATAATGATCATTATCCTGGGCATTAGTGAGCCGAAATGGACTGGTATTGGCCATTTTGAATAGGACAATCATATAGTATACTACGCCAGGAATGACAAACTGAAGAGGAATGGTGACACGTTAATCATCAAAAAGAATATTTCAAAAAACTGTCAGTGATAGAATAATATCCATATGCCTATAACTAACACAAGTCAATATGACTATTATTCAAATTTACCCACCAACCACTAATGCCAATGATGAAGAAAGTGAAGATTTTTACCAACTTCTACAGTCTGAAATGGATAAAACATGCACTCAAGATGTATGGATAATTACTAGTGATTGGAATGCAAAAGTTGGAAACAAAGAAGAAGAATCAGTAGTTGGAAAATATGGCCTTGGTGACAGAAAAGAAGCCAGAGATCCCAAGATCAAATTTTGCAAGACCAATGACCTACTCATTCGAAATACCTTTTTCCAACAACATAAATGGCAACTATACGTGTAGACCTTACCAGATGGAATACACTCAGTTAAATCGACTACGTCTATAAAGAGAGACTACGGAGAGGCTCAATATCATCATTTAGAACAAAGCTAGGGGCTGACAGTGGAACAGACCATCAATTGTTCATATTTAAATTCAAATTGAAGCTGAATAAAATTAAATCAAGTCCACGTGAGCCAAAGTATGACTATGAGTATATCCCACCTGAATTTAGAGAACATCTCAAGAATAAATTTAATCCATTGAACACTAATGATCGAAGACCAGGTGAGTTATGGGATGACATCAAGGACATTATACATGGAGAAAACAAAAGGTCATTAAAAAGACAGGAAAGAAAGAAAAGATCAAAATGCATGTCAGAAGAGACTCTGAAATTTGCTTTTGAATGCAAAGGAGCTAAAGCAAATGGAAGAAATGAGATGAAGTCACAGAGCTGAACAGAAGATTTCAAAGGGCAGTTTGAAAAGACAAAGTAAAGTATTACACTGAAATGTGCAACGTCCTGGACTTAGAAAACCAAAACGGAAGAACATGCTTGGCATTTCTCAAACTGAAAGAATTGAAGAAAAAATTCAAGTCGCAAGTTGCAATATTGAAGGATTCTATGAGCAAGATACTGAACAATGCATGAAGCATCAAAAGAAGACAGAAGGAATATACAGAGTCACTGTAACAAAAAGAACTGGTCAACATTAAAGCATTTCAGGAAGTAGCATATAATAAAGAACCAATGGTAGTGAAAGAAGAAATCCAAGGTGCACTGAAGGCATTGGCAAAAAAAAGGCTCCAGGAATTAGCATCTCTACTTCTGTAATATTTGGTGTCTGCTTCAGATTTCATATGCAAGTATAGTCCATGTTTTCTTTTTCTATGTTTGTTTGTTTGTATGCATGTTTATTTAAGTAACTCAGCTAATTTCTTTTGTTAATTATTTGTTACCTGTTTTTACAAGCAGAAAATAATCTCAAATTATCTTACTCATAAAAATTATTCTGTGTATCCAATTTTCAGATCTCCCCCCTAAAATTTCAAATACTTGTAACCATGACTGGGGCAATGATATGAATGGTGGCTTGAAAATGCTTGACTTGGGTTTGAACCACAACTGTGAATTACCACAAAACTTTTCACAAAAATTCAACATGACGGGCAATATCACATACTGCAAAGGGAAGCAACCAGCTTCATTTCTGTATTGTAAACTACCACTTACAGCATTCCTTCTACAGGAAGCTGGCCAGAGGCTTTGCATACATTATTTCTAATTCTTGTTATTCTCTAGGGAATACATTAATAAATTAGAAACAATACGGATATTCTTAAGAATAGGAAACTCTGACCAGGAGGTTAATCACCATGGCAATGCCACAAAGCTGGTAAATCCCCAAACAGCATTTCTGTCTACAAAGTCCACGTTCTTCCCCCACCATACTGAGGCTCCCAGCTTCCAGAGTGACTTGGGCGCAGATATGTTCCATGAAGGTTTATCGAGTGACAAAATGAACAACAAGTCCTACAGGGTACCTTCCACAGGAGATGCTATGTCTGGATTTAACGAAAGCCAACTGAATGGCATCTGGAACCAGTCATTTCATTAGGACAATAACAATAATAACAGCAGCTTGCATTTACTGAGTGCTTGTCACTTGCCTGACACAACTCTAAGCTCTGTACATGAATTAGCTCAATGAGTCCTAAGAGGGAGACATTGGCAGGTATGGAAACTGAGGCACAGAAAGGTTAAGGATGGTGCCCAACTTCACACAGATGTAAGTAGAGGTGCCAGGATTTGAATACAGTCATCTGGCTCCAGAGTTTGGATTTTTATGCAGAGTCAGACTGTAATACACATAGCACCATGAAAAGTTATTATGTACAGTTGTTGCAATTGATATCCAGCTGATTCCGACTCATGGTGAAGTCATATGTTACAGAGTAGAACTGTGCTCCATATCATTTTCTAGGTAGTAACCTTTATAGAAGCAGATCATTAGGCCTTTTTTCCATGGTGCTGCTGGGTGGGTTCAAGCAGCCTATCACAAACTACTTGCACTGTTCAGAGAACTATTAAGTATGATACAAAAGTTAAATGAGATCTGCTTCTTCCCTTACAGAAATTGGTAAGTCACTCACGGAGACATGAAAAGAAGTATTACTGCGCACACGGTAGAGGGTGAGAGAGGGACCCTCAGCACGAACAGGTGAAGTTGGGACAGGCTTCCTGGAAAAGGGGGGCTTCCCAGAGTCCTGGAAGGGTAACCAGTTCTAAGCAAGGTCAAAAGCATTTCCAAACCAGGGAATAATGGGAGTAGGGGCAAGGAAGGTAGCACACACAGCAGATGGGTTGAGGGACAAGACGAAAAGCTGGACATAAGCAGTGAAACTGCATTAGATAGGGGGAGCGTGCCGGTCAGGGAGCTGTGGGCTGAGACTACATGTCCTCTTTTTTTTTTTTTT
>NW_004443938.1:9430523-9450584 GCF_000243295.1 Trichechus manatus latirostris | reverse complement strand
AGAAAGAGAAAGAAGATATAGAGAGACGAGAAACTGAGTAATGATGAAAGACCAAAAGGGAAAAAGAGGGAGAAGAAAACAAAAGAAATTAAAAAAAAAAAAAAAGAACAAGAAAAGCCCCCCCAAAATAGAGAAAAAAACAGAAGGAAAAAAAAAAAAAAAGAAATGCCCTCAGGGATCACTCTGCATGTCTGTGCAAGCCAAGAGGGCAGTCTCCTTGCCATGCAGCACCTCCTGGCCAGAAAGGGCTCCCAACTCAAGAAAAGGAAAAGAAAACAAACTAACGAACAAAAGCCCCGGGATCCCACCAGCGCAGCAGCCCAGACCGGAAAGCAGCTCCACACTCGAATGGAGCTCCACAGCCCCCCAGGAAGAAGCAAAGATGGCGCACGGAGCCAGGTATTTGAGCGAAAGGAGGGGGAGGTAGTGAGAGGAAGAAATCACAAGAAGCAGAAAAGAAAAGCAACACCAGCAGCCAACAAATGGCACTCAGAGATCCGGCTCGTTCGGGTGTGTTCGAATCCAAGCAGCCGGTGTTTCCCAGACAAGAGATTGTGGCCGCGGGAAGCAGAGGAGGCCGAGTGAAGAAGGGTGGGGGGTGGGAAGGTGTATATCGCAAATTACCGGTTGTTTGGTCTCCCGCTGGAAGCCCCGTGAAGCTGCTTTCTCGTACCCCATTTGCTGCTCTCCGATAGGAGTCCAAGATGGCGGATCCGTGCTGTGTTAGCTGGTAGGGGACCTCTGCATGAATCTCTCCTCGTTCTCCGTTCTCTCAGTTTTCTCACTCCATTTGGTGCTTGGCTGAGTTCTTTATCTCTTCATTTGATGTTTTAGGCTTTCAGGATTGTTGTTTTCTCTGTTAGGCTTAGTTTTTCAGATCTTTGCTGTGGAGGGACAGCATGGTGCTTCTGCCTAGAGCGCCACTTTGCCGGAAGTCTCTACATGTCCTCTTTTGCAATTTGAAGATGAACTCCTTTGCGTAGTCCAGGCACTCTCCAATTGATCCCTAAGGACACTTGAGTTTGCAGACTGTTATGGATGAATTGTGTCCCCTGCAAAAGACATGAAGTCCTGCAGGAAGCTTGCCATCGGCTTTGTATACATTATTTCTAATTCTCATTATTCTCTAGGAAAATAGAGTTTTGTTACATTAATGAGGCCTTTCAGGAGTAGGGTGGGTCCTAAACCTAATCCCTCTGAGTATTATCTTATAAAAAAAAAAATAGACACACAGATACACACACAAGGGGGAGACAGATGCCATGTGATAATGGAGTCAGGTGCATCTACAAGCCCAGCAATGCCAAGGATTTCCTGAAGCTTCTAGCTAGAGACTGAAAGAGACAAAGAAGGACCTTTCCTTAGAGCCACACCCTGAGTTCGGACTTCCAGTCTTCTGAATTGTGAGACAACAAGCTTCTGTTCTTTAAAGCCACACACTTGTGATTTTTTTTTTGTTATGCAGGCCCTGTAAAACAGATGAAGACCCACAGTGAGACACCTTCTGGCTGGATCAGAAGAAATAAGATGGAAGAAGACATAAGGCACAGGTTGATGGCTAGCTTTGAGGAAGCTGGTTCACAAGCAGTGTATAATGGGGTGAGGTGGAGACCAAGGGAGGGATATGTGAGACTCTGGTCCTGGAGATGGGGTTCACACCATCCTTCCAGGAGGAGGTGGAGTTTGCTTCTTCAGCCAGACATTTGCTTGGTTGTCTTTGTGACAGTGTGGATTATGGGACATGCATTTTCCTAAATAAGTTTGCCATTGTTACATAGACACTACATAAAAATAACTTCTATTCTCTTCTCAAAGAACAAGTCCGACTCAGAGGGGCTATGACTTACAGAGACATTGGGGATGAGATGCTTTTCAAGATGAGTGCAGTAAGTAGCACCAGGATAAAGATATTTTTCTGATTTTTTTAAAATGTTGTTTTCCTGAACAATAAAATGAAACGGAAGAGAGATCAATTTCTGACTGAGGAAATCACTACTACATTCCTGCTCCCTGTCTCCTTCCCCAACACATCTTTGGGGCTGACAACCTGCTCACTGCTTTTGAAGGGAGCAGAGACCTTTCTGAGGTAGAAGTTGGAATGAGGTTCCCAAAGGAACTGAAAAAACAATCTAAAAACCAACTATTATTTACTATCTTGTTCAGTTCTGCTTAGTTAGTTCACCTGTTAAGAAAAGAAATAATGGCTTATACTATTTTGCAAAGATCTCTTTTACTATTATTCTGAGACATGATTATTGTTTTTCAATCACAATATAATCTTCATTCTCAAAAATTTGATGATTCATATTTTAGTCATTGGCATGGATTGATTTGTGTCCCCCCAAAAAATCACGTGTCATCTAGTGCTGTTATAACAGAAATACCAGAAGTGGATGGCTTTACCAAAGAGAAATTTATTCTCTCACAGTCTAGGAGGTTAGAAGTCCAAATTTAGGGTGCCAGCTCCAGGGGAAGGCTTTCTCTCTCTGTTGGCTCTGGTGAAGGTCCTCGTCATCAATCTTCCCTGGTCGAGGAGTTTCTCAGCACAGTGACTCTGGGTCCAAAGGATGCACTATTCTCCTGGCTCTTATTTGTTTGTGGTATGGGGTCCCTCTGTCTCTCTGCTCATTTCTCTTTTTTTTATCTCAAAAGAGACTGACTTAAGACACAACCTAATCTTGTAGATTGAGTCCTGCCTCCTTAACATAACGGCCTCTAATCCTGCCTCGTTAACATCATAAAGACAGGATTTACAACACATAGGAAAATCACATCAGATGACAAAATGGTGGATAATCACACAATACTGGGAATCATAGCCTAGCCAAAATGATACACATTTTTGGGGGATACAATTTAATCCATAACACTATGTGATGTATATCAGACTTTAAGACAATTTGGAATGCTTAGCTTTTGTGGGAAAATTCACAAAATGATTTGACATAAAGAGAAATTTGAAGTCAACCCACTAATACTCATGAATGACCTCATAATTGTCTTGACTTTATACCATTAACAACATCTAACCAGACAATGTCTAGTTGGTACCAGTGTTTTCCGTATCAAGAATAGCCTTCCTCTTGAAGGTTTTAAAACTTGTCTATTCAAGGGTTTACATTTTGATAAGTTGATTATATTAACTTTTCTATAGACTTGATTGTAGATAAAGTAGTGGACTTAATTCCTTGACATAACTACAGCCTACCTTTTTTCTCCATAAATCAGGCCAATACATTTACAGAAAACAGGATGTACATGCTATACATACATGGCCATAGAAATATGCTACAGATAATGCTTGCACCTAAGGGACAAACTGCTAGTAAAATGAAGATGTGGAGAAGCATGGGGATCTTGTGAGGAAAAGAGATTTAGATCTAGGCTTGTGTTCAGTAGCCCAGGTGGCATATGAGGCAGCATACAATTAACATCATATGTAAAGGTGATCCTATGGAAAAGGAGGGCCTAAAATATAATGGGATTTACCCGAAGGTGGTGGGCATGGGAGAACTGCAGGTGGGCTCAAAGATGAACTAATGCGTGATGTCTCTATACAAGCCTGATGGGAAGAACAGGTGATCATCATTTTCAGTCAATTACACATCAAGCATGATTATTGCAGCCTGGTGTGCATTCAATTAGGATTGTAATATGATTAAGCTACCCCACTGCCATTGAAAACATTCCGACTCACAGCAACCCCGTGGGGTTTCCAAGGCTGTAAACTTCTACAGAGCAGACTGCCATATCTTTCTCCTGAGGAGCCGCTGGTGGTCTCGAACTGCTGACCTTTTGGTTAGCAGCTGATCACTTTAACTGAGACCCTGCCCCTGAGCAAAGCTGAACAAGTGCTCCAGCCAGAAGCTGAGTTTCAAGGATTCCTCGGGTCCCTTGACTGTAGGGCCTGTGTCCAGAAGGGAAGACAGATTTTCATTAGCACTGGAAAGAAAGAACAAACAAACGTGTTGCGATCGAGTCGATTTCAACTCATAGTGACCCTATAGGACAGAGCAGAACTGCCCCATAGGGTTTCTAAGGCTGTAAATATTTACCGAAGCAGACTGCCACATCTCTCTCCCGTGGAGCGGCTGGTGGGTTTGAGCCACCGACCTTTTGGTCAGAAGCCAAGTGCTTAACCACTATACCACCAGGGCTCCCTTGTCATTAGCACAGATGGTCCCAATTTGCCAAAGGACCAGGCTTTCTGGGGATGAAATGCACAGGAAATTTAGGTTCATTAAGAACCTCCTGCAACCAAGGCATTTCTTTGGATTTGCCACAGTTCTCTCTATAACCTGGGTATCATTACCCCTATTTTACTGATGATGTAACAGACAGAGAGAGGTCAAGTAATTTTCCTAAAGTGGTACTGAGATTCAGATACGAGTCTCTCTGTCACCCAAACCCGATGTGTCTCACTGTGCACTGCTGCCTCCAGTATGTGCTGTGATGGAGAATGTTTGTGAGGTTTTTTTAAGAGAGGAAATGCTAAGTCACAATCTGAGACTCCACAAGGCAGCCATGGGGGTCGATGAGCAGAAAGAGACCCTGTGTAAGAAGGCCAGTCGTTACTCCACAACTGGGAGGCAACTGGCAGGGTCTACGGCCCGAATCCCCACGAGTCTTCTCTCCAAGCCTAGCAAAAACCACACACATACTTAGAAAACACAAGGAGAAAGACAGAAGTGGAGAAAAATCAATACAGTGGCTAAGAAAGGTGAAATTGTTGGGTAAAATGTATTTTTTTTCTATGCCATATCTATATGTATATCTAGATACCTATATCTGTATCTATATTAATATAGACACCTGTATCTCTCTCTATATATAGATGTGGGTATCTATATAGATATATTTTATTCAATCATATAATCAAAGCTGATATAAGTGAGGGGTGTAATAAAGATATTAATTTCCAATTTTATGTCCAGATATAATTTCATTACCATATTATTATAGAAACATTTCTATTCCTTTTGAAGCATTCGACGAGTATCTGCTGACGGCTTTCCACATAGAAAGCTCTGGCAGAATACAAACGTTTCTTGGGTCAGTGTAGACATTTACTGAGCATGTACTATGCGCTAGGCTCTGAAGATCCAACAAAAGAAAACAAAAGATCTCTGTCTTGTAAGTCATGCCGCTTAGAATAGATTAAAAAGTAATAATAAGGACAGAGAGAAATCGTCAACAATTTCCCATCCCTCTCTTTGCAAATTTTCATTGCAGAGATGATGAAAGGTATAAGCACTTATAAGCCTACCTTTTCCCTAAAGAGAAACTAGAAAAAAAAATCATTGTGAAGACGCATAAAGAAATTAAATTGAAGTCCTATGAGTTTCTTTTTTCTCATGAGGGTACTGATTACTGAAAGAACACCCTGTAAAATTGCAAAGATGGGGAGAGAGAGAGGAGGCCCATGAAGTCAAGGCACTCACACTGGAGTTGCTGCCTTGCAAACTGTTGCCGAGGATGAACCTGCACACAGTTCTGTAATGCTGCCAAATATTAATGGAAACAATTAACTGTAGAAAACATGTGGGCACAAAAATATTCACAGCGCATAATCCTTTCTAGTTAAGAGGTCTTTACTGGATCACTGCAGAAAGGCTCTGGAGTTCTAATTACCTGTGGAGGTCCCACAAGGTTACTGCAAAACACGGTAATTAGGCGGATGTAATAGAAGGTGTTAGCAGGGGATTGAGGATTTGCTCTAAGTACCGTGGAGTTTTCATGGCTATTTACTGAGCAGTGCGCCAGAATTTAATGGAATTTGGTGGAATTCTCCGGTGACTATTGTGAGCTCCTAGTTAGAAAAAAAAAAAGTATCTCAATGGGCCTGCCATGGTTTTCATGGAAGTGCTGAACAATGTGATCCTTAACTAATACAAAGGAGGACTCTAACTGGAATGAGGTGGATTACTTGGGCTTATTTTCAGGATTTATGTTCCTGTCTTTATTAGGATTTTATTCAGGTGTATTACCCAGCTTGGAGTTCTCAAACTGAGTAGGTATAGCCCAGCATGACAGAGAAAATGGTGCAGAGCTTCCCTCAAACCCAAGTTAATATTTCCATATCCCAGTCCTCATTTACAACAGAATGGGGACATCATTATATTCCTGTTTTTAAGCTTTGAAGAAGCATCTATAATCTGAGTGTGAACAGAGAGAGAAATTTTATACCTTTTAGAGGCGGGCACAATATATTTACTCAAAAGTGCCAGTAACTATAAAAAGTACATTACTTGAGTGAAGGAATTATGTTCTTTTCCTTTTTTGCAATCCTGAATCACCCTCTTACATTTCTTTGTGTACATACTACAAATGTGCACATAAAAATGAAACTCAGACTATAAACTTTCCTAGGCTCCCAGAGTACAGAACATAAAAGTAATCTAAAGAAAATATTGGCACAGCATTCATATCTGTGCTTTCATTCTTGCACAGAAAAACAGCCTATCCTTTCAAAACGGCTTGGTGTGCTGCACAAGGAAAACGGTTAGCTTCTAATTGCATCGATCCATGGAAATGGCGTCTCTGGTGTGAGTACCACTGTGGCTGACTGCATCTTGGCCCAGGCCAGGGGACATGCTGGGCCAATGAAGTGTGGCATTAATTAAAAGTCTGTTATCTTCTGTTTGAGAAGCTTTCTCAAGCTGAAAGAACTGAAGAAAAAATGACTTGAGTTGCTATATTGAAGGATTCTTCAGCCAAAAAATTGAACGACAAAGGAAGCATCAAAAGAAGATGGAAGGAATACACACAGAGTCACTGTACCAAAAAGAACTGGCTGATGTTCAATCATTTAAGGAGATAGCATATGATCAAGATGGTGGTACTGAAGGAAGAATCCAAGCTGCACTGAAGGCATTGGTGAAAAACAAGTCTCCATGAATTGACAGAAAACCAACTGAGATGTTTCAAGAAAAGATGAAGCACTGGAAGCGCTCACTCATCTATGCCAAAAAAATCTGAAGATAGCTACCTAGTCAACCAACCAGGAGAGATCCATATATGTGCCTACTTCAAAGAAAGGTGATTCAACGGAATGCAGAAATTATCAAACAATATCATTAATATCACCTGCAAGTAAAATTAGGCTGAAGATAATTCAAAAACAGTTGCAGAAGAACGTCAACAGGGAACTGCCAGAAATTCAAGCCAGATTCAGAAGAGGACTTGGAATAAGAGATATTATTGCTGATGTCAGATGGATCATGGCTGAAAGCAGAGAATACCAGAAAGATGTTTACTTGTGTTTTATTGACCATGCAAAGGCATTTGACTGTGTGGATCATTGCAAAGAATGGGAATTCCAGTACTCATGTGGAACTTGTACATAGACAATGTTCGAACAGAACATGGGGACACTGCACAGTTTAAAATCAGGAAAGGTGTCCGTCAGGGTTGTATCCTTTCACAATACTTATTCAGTCTGTACGCTGAGCAAAATCAGAGAAACTGGACTATAATAAGAAGAACACAATATCAGGATTGGAGGAAGACTCATTAACAACCTAGGTTATGCAGATGACACAATCTTTCTTGCTGAAAGTGAAGAGGACTTGAAGCACTTACTGATGAAGATCAAAGACTACAGCCTTTAGTATGGATTACACCTCAATATAAAAAAAAAAAAAACAAAAAAAACACCAAAATCCTCACAACTGGACCAAAAAAGAAACATCATGATAAAGGGAGAAAATATTGAAGTTGTCAAGGATTTCATTTTACTTGGATCCACAATCATCGGCTATGGACGCAGCAGTCAAGAAATCAAAGGATGTATTGTACTGGGCAAATCTGTTGCAAAAGACATCTTTAAAGTGTTAAAAAAAGCAAAGATGTCACTTTGAGGACTAAGGTGTGCCCGACTCAAGCCATGGTATTTTCAATCACCTCATATTCATGTGAAAGCTGGAAAATGAGTAAGGAAGACCAATGAAGAATTGATGCCTTTGAATTATGGTATTGGTGAAGAATATTGAATATACCATGGACTGCCAAAAGAATGAACAAATCTGTCTTGGAAGAAGAACAGTCAGAATGCTTCTTAGAAGTGAGGATGGTGAGACTTCATCTCACATATTTTGGACATGTCATGCGGAGGGACCAGTCCCTAGAGAAGGACATCATGCTTGGAAAAGCAGAGGGTCAGCAAAAGAGACCAAGACCTTCAAGAGATGGACTGACACAGTGGCAGCAGCAATGGGCTCAAACACAGCAACAATTGTGATGATGGCACAGGATCAGGCAGTGTTTCGTTCTTTTGTACATAGGGTCAGTGTGAGTTGGAACCAACTCGAAGGTACCTACTAACACCAACAACTATCTTCTGCAGGTTCTTTTAATGAGGCAAAGCGACAAGGGGCTGCTGGAAAGCCAGATGCCACTGCTTCTCTGAGCTCCTCACGGCCTCCTTTCAAACATTTAAGAGGAGGGAGAGGGCATGTTGTTCTGCCAAAGTAGCATGTACTCAAAAGCTTAAAGGGAAACTCCTCGGTGGCCTTCCTTGCCTCTGATGTCACTGCCATACTGCAGAAAAAGGTGACCACAAGAACGAGGCAACCAATGATCAGAAGTCGCTAGGAAAGGTTTTTGTGTGCTGAGAGAGGTGGAAGTTTTGACAAAACCAGGGGGAGGGACTCCTTTTGTTTGTTGAATAGGTACCTCTTTGGAGTAGGTATTCTGGAGAAAGAGAGCTGGAAGACAGCATTAATCACGTACTGGCAACCACATGTGGGTCCTCCACTCACAGAGCGTCATCATACACCACCTCGAGGTGCACAGCTTGGTTCTATGACAGGACTGTGGAGTCTTGTAAGACAGGGACCACATCATGTCTCTCTTTGTAACCAACATAGCAACAAGTAAATGCCGAGTGTGCCTGTATGTGTATGTACATATATGTATAAGTATGACTGCTTATATAATGAAATGCCATTTATATGTGTTAAATTATATGTCATTTGTATGTATTAAATTATACATCATTTAGGAATTTAATGGAGAAAAATTCCCTTCTTGTAGCCCTTTGGTAGGTTCACAGTCCCTCTGAGGAGAATCTGCAGGGATTATGGACAGCTCTAGCGGGGAGAAGGGGAAATGGCCCGGCATCTACAGGCCTCCAGGCAGACAGTTTAGATCTAGCCACCCTGGTGAGCCTCCTTCTCTGCACGCTTGTTTAGCTAGATCTATAAAATCTCAGGGGCAGTGGTGGTTCACTCTTTCCATGCTGGAGACCTGGGTTTGATTCCTGAATGGGACACCTCATGCACAGCCACGACCTGTTGCACATTGCTACGATGTTGAACAGGTTTCAGTGGAGCTTCCAGACTCAGACAGACTAGGAAGAAAGACCTAGTGATCTACTTCTGAAAATCAACCAATGAAAACCCTATGCATCACAACAGTCTGATCTACAACTGATCATGGGGTTGGCATAGGACGGGACAGCATTTGTTACATTGTCCATGGGGTCACCATGAGTCGGGGACCAACTGGATGGCAGCTAACAACCACAAATAAATTCTCAATCTACTCATTTGTTCCCTGTTCACCATTCATTTTCCCTTTCCTTCAGCTTTCACTTACAAGAACAGAAAACCAGAATGCTTCAAAAAGCAAAAAAGAGATACACTCAACTGATTTTACCTTTGTAAAAAGCCCACGGACTCCACACGTTGGTATAAAATGCCTACTTTACCTTCTTCTCTGTTTGCACTACCTGTGTTAAGATAGCTAATTGCTTTCAATAAATACGCAGATAGTCCGGCTGAAGCAATGTAATTTGACTGGCATATTTTAAATTAACAGCGTATTAATGAAAACAGCACAAGTATAGGTTATATAATTTTTTTTCTTTTAGTTAGTACAAAATTGTTTTGTCTCCTGACTTACTGTAAGACCCAGAAGCCCATTCATTTTCCTATTACATAGATATGGGGAGAGTTTTCATATCTTGGCAAAATATGGGAGGTAATTTAATTGACCTAGCGGCACTACCAAGTAACACATTTATTCCCCAGGGAAATTTCTTTTCATGCTTTCTGCTGGAACTTCTAATTGACTTCTATTTCTGAATAATTGTTGAAACTAAATAGTTGGAAGGACTGGTGATTTCAAATCAGTGTAAGTGAGGCATCAAGAGTTTTTTCTCCCTGCCAAATCCGTTACCGAGTTAATATTTTAAAAGTCAATACTGAAAAGTCTGTTCTTTGAATTGATTTAGTGGATGAATCAATAAGTCTGGTATGATCACTATAAGGCAAGAAGATTAGGATCAGGGTACACTAGGCATGCAATTGTGCTGGAGTTACTCATTAAAAAGGCAATGCAATTGTGTTTCACGAATCAGAGAAACAGCAATCTGGAAAAAAATGGAACGGGTAGGAATTTAAGATGAGCTCTTTGTTGAAATGGTTTCTTTCTTTTTTTTTTTTTTTGTGAAATTTTTGTTTATTTCTGTTTTGAAATATTTTAAGACTCACAATTAGTTACAGTAAAACTACAGAGCTTATCTGTGTACCCTCCACTCAGCTTTGTCCAGTAATAACATCTTAAATAACCTTTGCACATTATCAAAACCAGGAAACTAACAATGATACAAGTAACTAAACCAAAATGGTTTCCTTCTTGTTGGTCACATTTGGTTTAACATTAACTGTGGGTCTCCCTCATCATCACATGCATTGTTTTTCATGTCATGGGTGATGAGCCATCAATATCCCAAACATCACAATATCACAACTCATTCGATGGTGAAATGCGTAAAATGTATTAAAAAAAACAAAAACTGTTTAACAGAACCAAAATACAAACAATCAAAACATGTGGTTTTAGACTAAATATCACTCACAGAACTCTATTTTCTTGCCTCAGTCTTATAATTCTCCTCTTCTTGTTCAACATCTACAAGGACATCAGGGGTAAACCTCCCTTCAGGAAAAGGTCTCTTTCCTGTGGCGTTTCCTCCAAAGAGCAAGACAGCACTGATGCTCCCTTCACGTTTCCTATCAGCCGTAATCCTATTAGCCAGCTGAATAATGTGGTACACTCAGTGCCTATCAAATATTAAAGCCTTCCATTTTTGAAATTCAAATAATAGTTTGGTTTTGTTATCTAGCACGAAATCTGTACCTCATTACAAATGTATGGTTATCTACAAATTTCATCGCCATATTTAAGTTTTAAAATAAGTTGATGCCTTCAAAGTGGGTGAGAACATAAAATTATACAATCATAAAATAACATATGAATTATAGCAGAATAAATACTAAAGTCCAAATTCTATCAGATACTTATTTGCATTAATTAACCCAACTGATATTTGTTGTGATCCTACTATGTACCTACAGACACGATGATAAAAATTGCAAATTCAATTGTTAGCAAAATGTAATAATCCCTTGCCTTCTGGGAGATGACATTAACTAAACTAATAAATGAATATGCAATTGCAGATTGTAAGAAAGGATATAAAGGCAGCTAACAGGAAGCCGTGACCAGGTACTTGGTTTATACGGTCTATGGTCTGAATGAGACTTTTTGAAGCTGAGGCATGAAGGATGAGCAGACATTACATACAGAGCAGGGGAAAGGGGACTGGGGAGAAGGGCAAAGGCCCTGGACTGGAAGAGCACTTGGCTTGCTGGAGAATCAGAAAGGTATCCAGTATGGCTGCAGCAGGGAGGGAGGGAAAGAGAAATATGAAAGAAACATGTAGGTCTTTGTAAAACATTATGAAGAACTGTGTATGGGTTTTTCTTTTTTCTGTTTTCTCCTCAGCGCAATAGGACACCATTTCAGGGCAGGTATATGATTTAATTTACATTTAAAAAATACCACTCTGGATCATGTGTGGCAAATGGATCATAGGGTACCCAAGACAGGAGGTGGGGAGACCAGTTACTAGATGGTTGTGGTCGTTCAGGAAACAGATGATAGAGGCTGCGACTGGCGGATGGCCCCAGAGATGAAGGAAAGTGAACATATTTGAGATCCTTTTGGAATGGGAGTCGATAGGATTTGGTAATGGGCTGTTGGGGGCAATGGAAAGGGAGGAATCAAGAATGATGAACAAATTTCTAGCCGAAGTGTGGGCAGTGGTAACAGTGACGCATGTGGGGAAGGTGTTAGAGGACCAACTTTGGTAGGTGTGTGTGTGGGGTTGGGGGTTGGTAGAATCAATATTGATTTTGAGACAAGCTGAGCTTGGGTGCCTTTGAGAATTTGAGTGGAGTTTTCCAATAGTCAGTTGAATATGAAAGTCTCAAGTTCCCAGGAGACTAGAGACTTCAGGTTTGGAGCTATAAATTTAGAAGGCATGAGCACATAAATGGTGTTTAATACAAGGCAAATGAATGGCGACCATAGGGGAGTTTGCAGTTATCCAGAGGAGGTAAAGGCAACACAGAAGACTCAGAAGGAGAAGACATCGAGAGGGAAGGGGCACCAGGAGGGTGTGGAGAACTGCAGCAGAAGAGAGAACGTTTCATGCAGGACAGAGTACTCCAGTCTGACAAAGCCTTCTGAGGAGTCTGGTGTGATGAGAACAGAAAGCATCTATGGGATTTGGCAACATGGAGGTAGCTTCAGTGATAATATATAGAAGACACTATAAATATCAGGAGCCCCATAGAGAAAACTCAGTAAGTATTGTTGCTATTGTTAATTAGTATCACCATTATTTTACCCAGTGGAACGGTAGGACAAAAAGCCAGATTGGATTAGTGAAGAACGAATGATAAGTAAATAAATGTAGACAACAGATGACGACCACACTTATAAGAAGTTTCACTATGAAGAAAAATAGATAAAATAGCAATTGGAGGGCGATAAGAGGTTCATGGGTAAGCTTTTGTTTTGGGTTGTTTTTGATCTATGTACGTATGCATATGTATGTATCTAGCTATATCTATAGCTATCTATCTATCTGTCCGTCTATCTACCTATCTATCTATATCTACTCACCTGTCTATCTACATACCTATGTATTGATCACCTATTGACCTCAGGAGACGTACAGCATGTTTGTGAATATAGCAGGGGATGTATAGGGAAGGAGAGTTGATTAAGGAAAGAGAGGACATGACTACAGGAGCAAAGCCCAAAGGAGGCCAGAGCGGGTGGGCTTTCGCTTAGAGCAGGAACAACTCTTCCACTCTAGTGGGAGGAAATGGTACGTAGGTGGTAGATCTGACTGTGAGGCAATGAGAAAGTTCCCTTCTGGTGCCTTCCACTTTCTCATTTTACATTTAAAAAAAAAAAAAAAGCATGCAGTTCAGGTATCAGATAAGGAGAGGGTTTGAGAGGGTGGAGGGCAGAGGACAAGGTGCGAAGAACTGCATAGGACCATGGGAAACTGAGCCACCAGGGGAGTGTTAAGACTACCAGGCAGTGCTGAGTGTCTATTTGATGAGGAATTAAAAATCTGTGAGCCTGGCTGTATAATAATCTCCAGCTCTGCCAACTCCCTGTGAACAGTCACCAAGCAGGTGGGTGCAGGGGTTCACATATGGTTCCTATGGGTCACCAGGAATGAAGATGGCCTTTATGAGATGCTTTGACACAATAGCCGCAATAATGGACTGAAACATACCAACAATCATGAAGATGCGCAGGACCAGGCAATGGTTTGTTCTGTTGTCCATAAGGTCACTGTGAGCCAGAGCTGACTTGATGGCAACTAACAGAACAGCAACAACAAAGCTGCACTGATTACGGGGAATGACCAGTAGACACAATGTGGCCTGAGTAGGGGGCAGGGATGGTGGTTAAGACAGATGACACAGACCTCAAAGGGGTCTGGGGCTAGAGAGGGAAAAACAATCTCATGGGGAAAACCTCAGGCTGAAAGGACACCAGCCTTACCTCCCAGACCATAGATAGGCAGAGAGGGAGAGAAAGAGCTGCCACCTGAGAGGGAAGGTAGAGAAGCGTTTTCTTGTGAGAGGGCTGGCTAAGGAAAGTCAGAGAGGGAGAAAGGGAAGGATCGAGAAGAGAGTTGAGGGTCATGGGTATGGGGCAGGGCATAGGAGAAGAGTGGGATTTGTGGGGGGTCAGGGGTACACTGAGTAGCAGGGGGTGCCATTATGGATGACAGTGGAGATAGAGGCAAAGGGGGCTGGCAGGCAAGACTGGAGGGTCTTTGACTGCCTCTCAGAGGGTGGGAGCACTAGGCTCCAGCACTCCCACAGTTACACCACAGCATCTGCAGCGGCTGACAGAGTCAGGTACCTTCTTCACACTTCCCTCACCGTTGTGCAGTGATGGCAGATATCATCCTAAAGAACTTCACGATATTCCTCACAACCAGCTCACATACTTTAGACTCTCAAGTGCTTATTTTAAACGAAAATGCAACCGTCTCAACTCTATTTTTTTAAAAAAAAGTTGCCATTGAGTTGATTCTGATTCCTGGCAACCCCAGTTGTAGAGAAGAACTGCCCCATAGGAATTTCTTGGCTGTGATCTTTACAAAAGCACATCTCCAGGACTTTCTCCCACAGAGTTGCTGGGTGATTCAAACCACCAACCTTCATGTCAGTACCCAAGTACAAACCATTTGAGCCATCCAGGGGCCTCTAGATTATGATATTTAACCTTTCTGGTGTGTCACCGAATTCTTTACTGAGAATCTTATGGAATCTATGGATCTTTCTCTCAAAACAATGTTGGAAATGATCACACCTTCTCAGGGTCCAGTTTAAGAATCTCTGCTCCAGGGGAGAAATCTTACCAAGGTGTCACTATCAGTAAAGTTGACCTAACAGGGAAATTTTGTTTTTATTTCAGGGTAAGCGATATGCCTAACAAAGTACCAAGTACATGAATATTTTATTGTTCCCTTTGCCTAATTTCAATTTTTATTCATTTATTCAGTGAGAATACTGAGCCCCTACAATATGTGAGGATTTTCTCAAGAACTGGGGATACAGTTGCCCTAAGACAGCCAAATCTTCTGCCATTACGGAACTCAGATCTGAGAGGTATCTGATTCCTTTTATTGTCTACATTTCTGCAACCAATTCCTACACACAACATATTTTTCTTAATATATTGCACCCAGGTGACATTAGCAGGAACTCTTTAAATGACAGGAACCTAGGCAAACAACCACAAAAAAAAAAAAAAAAAAATGATAGGAAATGATGGGAAATAAGAAAACTTTCCAGTATCTCCATCATTCTGCATGGTGACTTGTCGGATGATAGCAACTATCATCACTCTGAGGTAGTTCTGAACTTGTCTTGTTGGAAAGACCTCATAACAGTTAACAGACAGGGGACTTGATCAGAGTATGGAAGGATTATGGGTATACTTTCCTATTATGTGAAAAAATACGTTACATTCCTAGCAGATGGGGTGTGACTGGTAACGCTTTCATATACAGGAGGAAACACGTACCGTTTTATTCATGTCTCACATATACCTTTGGGTTGTGAAAAATTCACTGTCACCAAGTTTGGAAAGAGAACTGTAACTATAAAAATGGAAAATACCGCAAATGTTTTCACAAGGATGTAAAAGTTGCTTTACAACACACACTCTTACAGCAAATCAAGACTCAGGAAAGTAGAAGGAAAGCAGTAATAAAGAGCAGAGCAGAAATTAATGAAATTTATTTGAATAAAATTTAAAACAAATGTGAAAGATTTAAAAAAGTACTTAAAGCATTATCTCACCCGTAGCCAACAAGATGTACCTGATTGCTGTTATTATGATCATGATAAATACTATTATTACTCTCATTATGAAATACTTTGCAAAAATGTACACTAGACAAACACTATTCATAATAAGAATTCAAAGTGAAGCCACTGGAAGTAAAATAATACCTCTGGTATTCAGAACTTCATCATTTAATGTTCTGTTCATCAAGATTTAAACATACCATTAGTGTCTCTCTTCAGGGTGACAAGTTGATAGAAAATGTCTATAAAGCAGGTGAACATACGAACTAGAATTTCTCCCCAGAGCCCCACGGAACCCGCAACTGTTCTCCATCTCCAATAGATGGTGGCTGCACATTGTTAGACCAAATACGAACAAAATTCAAATGTAAGCCTTAAAGAAGAACTCATCAAAGTTGAAAAGGAGTCATCAGCTGTGTTAAAACTGATCAATGAAGGCATCAGACTGATTAAACGCAAAGTGGAAAACAGTAAATGGCTTTCACTTAGAAATGAGAGTTCATGGAAATTCATTAAATTATGCATTCTGTTAAAGGAAACTTTCTATCAGATTTTGATCTCCACTGCTTCCCGTCCCCCAAAGTATAGAGTCTATAGAACTTTTTCATATGACAAGACCAAAAGTGCTGCATTTTTTTCCCACCAAGATCCACAGCCTTTGTGAGTTAGGAATTAAAATACACGGAGACAGGACACAGCCACCTCACTTAAGACTTTAGGACAAAAGGGAGCAACACTGACCTAGAATATCCCAGACAATTTGGAAAAGGAAAAATTAAGTTGAAGAATAAACACTTTCAGATTTCAAACCATGCTATATTATCAAGACAGTGTCAATTGGCATAAAAACAGGCAATTAGGTCAATGGACCCAAACAGACAATACAGAAATAGACCCTCATGTAAATAGATTTTTGACAAAGGTGTACAGGTTAAAGAAAGGAAGAAAAGACAATTTTTTCAATGAATGGTGTTTGAACAATTAGATATGCATATGAAAAAATGACCTTCAATTTACATATTGTACCACATAAAAATTTAACTAAAAATAGACAAAAGATCTTAATATAAAACCTAAAACAATAAAACTTCTAGAGGAAAACATATGAAAAAAACCTTTGTAACCTTGGTTTAGACAAAGATTTCTTAGATACAACATGAAAACCATGATCCGCAAAAGAACAAACTGATAAATTGGACTTCACTGAAATTGAATACATCTGTTCTTTAAAAGACACTATTAATAAAATGAAAATAGAAGTCACAGACAGGGAGACAACATTTGCAAATCACATATATGATAAAATACTTGCATCTAGAACATATATAGAACTCTTGATTTTTTATAATAAGAAAAGAACTCAATTTAAAAAAAAATGGGCAAAAGATTTGAGCAGAAACTTCAACAAGGAAGACGAAAGAAGGGCATGTAAATACAGGACAGCGGCTTGACCTGATTAGATATTAGGGAAATCAACTTAAGACCATAATGAGATACCACTATACATAATTACAACGTCACAGTTTAAAACACCAATTATATCAAATGTTGACCAGGATGTACAGCAACTGGAACTCTCAACCATTTCTGGTGGGAAAGTAAAATGGTACAACCCCTGTGGAAAATAGTTTCAAAGTATCTTAAAAAGTTGCACATGCTCCTAAAATATGATCTGGCCATTCTACTTCTAGGTATTTATGCAAGATAAAATAAATTTATGCACATACAAAAACTTCTACATAAATTAATTACAGATTTGTTTGTAATAAACGAAGCCTGGAAATGACCCAAATGTTCATCATCACTTGAACGGATGAAAAACTTGTGGTATGTTCATACATAGGAATAATAACCAGCAACAGAAAAAAATGAACTTTTGATATACACATCCACAGTGATGCGTCCCCAAATAATTTTGTTGTAGGAAAGAAACCATACAAAAAGACTTCAATTTTTATATAACGCTAGAGTAGTCAAACAGAAAATAAAAACATCTCGGTAGTTGCTAGAGGGACAAGGACGTTTAGAAGGGGGGTGACGAGTACGTTAATTATATTGATTGTGGTGATGGCTTCACTGCTGTATGAGCCCAGCCGTTGCTGTCTAGTCGATTCCAACTCCCAGCGATCCTACAGTATATAGTATATAGCAACTGTCTTCCCCTACTAGAAGACAGCTACTCTCCTTCACTTCTCTGAGCCTCAGTTTCCTCATCTATAAACTACCCAGCTGGGTAAAGTAATCTCCAAGGTTGCTAGCAAATCTGTAATTCTATGACTATATGTGAAGCAAACTGATTTCACATACAATTTCATTCATCGCTAAAAAAAAAATCTCTTATTTCAGAAGACACCAAAATTCCTTCAAACTGTGCAATTATGAATGGCAAACAGTGACGGTTATCTATTCCCCATGGCATTGGAAGGACTGGGAAAGCACTTTCTAGGCCAGCCTTTAGGATGTGTTGGGTCGGAAAGCTTGGCCATCTATAGTAAATATAAAGGTACATTTCTGAACACTTCAGAAAGCACAAAAATGCTATTGAAGATGAGAGACCAATGAACAATCGTGGCCCATTTTCACTTCTAATAACCATGACTCTTTCCATCTTCATTAGGTCCTAAAATGCTAATCATTCCAATAAAGCTTAATAGGGACATAGATTTTCATAAGCAGCCAGATTGAGGTAGCATTCACTTCCTACTTTAAAAAAATGATACATTCTTTCTATGCCACTAACAGATATTAGATTTCAATTATCTTTTTCTATTCACTGATTCACATTCATTTAAGTTCATTGCTATCTCCCTGTATCCCATTTCCCACTGTTTTGGTTTATGTGACCTTATTTCTGCCATAGACTGTATAGTACACGGGTCAAACATTTCAGACCATATACCTCAGCCTTTAAGTGTGTTTTGGGTTTCCTGGGTGTAGGGAATGTATATACCCAAACATAAAACTGGGTTCAGTTTTCTAAAGTGCAACCAAGTAGTTGACACATCTGATATTTTACTGACGTGAAGAGGCTTTATGATAAAACAGAAGGGTGTTGTGTCCTTTCAGTGAACAAGGCATAACAGCATAAATGTAACTGATTGAACCACAAATCATGTTTGTAAATCAAGTAGCTTTTCAGCCTTCCTGTCTCTAAATATACCCTTCACCAGACAGCTAATTCATTAAAAAAAAAAAAATCCTGTCACAATGTCAATTGCTAACTTTATTTTCTATTTACATCACATATTATGAATATCCTTTTCCTCAATTTAATTAGTGAGTGTCACTCACACTTTAATTGGTGACACTGTTAAGACTGAACTGAATTTGAAAATGATGCTACAATGTCAGACCAAGTCACATCAATCTTATGATGCCACAGCCCAGATAGAGCACAGTGAAATGATGTCCCTATATATGTTTGTGTACTGGCATTGTAACTTTACATTTTTATTTTAATGAAAGTGGTATGTTAAATATAAGAAAAAAAAAAACTTCAAGGATTATAAAGATCCTGTTTTTTCTCAGTTGAAATTCTAGTAAATTCAGTTCAGTAAATAAAAACTGTATGCAAGAAAATGAGTTTAAACATAAGTACTCAAAGAACATAAATCATCACATATTGCTTATGTTTCCTAATATTTGTGTGGTTTCAGCCTACATCTATTCATATCCAAACTTGTATCAATAACATAAATGAATCAGAAGTTTACTGATTCAGTAAATATTTCAATACACTATGAATTCTTTGGCCACAAATAACAAGGTACTTTTCTTTGTATCATGCTTGTAGTATTCAGCAATAATTTCAGAATGATAGACTCTCTTAAAATAGATGCCAAATCCCACCAAAAGAAATTATGTGGCTTAATCAGATGATCTAGAGAATTACTCAAAATTAATATCCTTTTTACAAGATATTATGTCCATTTTTATTGAGAATAAATTATATAATGCATCACTATGTTGCAACACAATACAATAAGTGTTTGTCTCAAATTAAGCAATTATTTATTGTTATGTTTTTTTGTGTCTGTCTCCAAATAAGACAGGAAACTCTTTGAAAGAAGAAACTATGTCTTTTTATTTTTACATTTATATTACTGGCACTGCACTCTGAGCTTAGGAATAATTTATTCCATGTATGTATGTATGTATGAAAGATGAATAGATGAATGATTGATGGATGATTGATGAATGAGTGAACAGGTGGATGGATGAATGGATAACTGGATAGACAGACAGATGATGGATGGATGGATGGTTGGTTGGATGGGTGGGTTGGTGGATGGACGGATGGGTGTGTGGGTGGATGGATGGATGGATCGGTTGGTGGGTGATGGATGGATGGATGGATGGATGG
>NW_004443938.1:9408902-9430423 GCF_000243295.1 Trichechus manatus latirostris | reverse complement strand
GGGTGGGTGGGTGGGTGGGTAGGTGGGTAGATGCGTGGGTAGGTGGGTAGATGCGTGGGTGGATGGGTGGGTGGGTGGATGGGTGGGTGGGTGGATGATTGACAGGTGGATGGATGGATGCATTTACACCATGTCATGCATAGTAACAGAAGATTTTGGCCCAGGCTTGCAAATGTTCACATACCCAAATGACAATCATCATGTTTTCCAGATGTACAAGATGAAATCAGTAATCTCTAACAGCTGATAATATCAAGATATGCAAGGGAACCAAAATAAAACATAGTAGAAGACTGACTATACAAAATACAGAATTTCAAACAGGTAGAAACATCAGCAATTGACTAGTCCAATATCCTGACTTTACAGCAAAGAAAAAACAGTTCTAGAGTGGTGAAGGAATGGGTCCAAGCTGACACAGAGAGCTAGATGCAGAACTATAACCAGAAATCTGTGGTGCTAACTTCAACAGAGGGTTTGGATTAGTTTAGGGATTCAAATACCTATTTATAAAATGACTTTTTCTGTAGCGGTCGGTACTAGGCAATATGAGGAATCCAAAGGAAGTACAAGATCTGAGTACCGTACTTGAGATGCTTATAATTTAATTGGAGTTATCAAGAGCTATTTATCTAGGTAATTATGTAATAATTCCAGAGGGAACAGGAGTGGAGCATCTTGGAATCCAAGGCATTCAACCTAGGGAGCTACAGGGACTAAAGACAGATCTGGGGTTATAGAGAGGAAGCCAGCAGGCGATACAGATGCTGGAGAGCAGCACTCTAAGGACAGGCAGCAATACGAAGAGAACTTCTACAGTGAGGATTAAATAAATGGAAAAACATGCCCAATATAGCTCTCATAAACTGGAGCAGAGTTCTGAGAATTAATGAGAGAAGAATTCAGAAAGTCAAGGGAGAAAGAAAGCTAGGCTGATATGATACTAGATTTCAGAAGCAACATGATGACACCGTAGGCGTGGTCATAAAATTGACGTGGGAAATGGTATCTTAGTGCAAAGACAGCGAACATATCTACAGACATGGGAGGACCAGGGAGTAAGGAAAACCATTTTGAGATTCTGTAGAATTCAGGACTTAAGTAAAGAAGGTATGTTGCTAGTTGCAAAGCTAGAATAGAGAAGCAAAAAAAAAAAAAAAGCACAGGTACTTTGGTGTTAATAAAGAACCAAAAGGTTTGAGTCTTTCAATTTCAAAGTTATTTTCAAGCCTTTAATGAAGAAAGATCAGATTATTTGAGGCCATGTTGGGCAGCAAAACTTTCTGTGATAGTGGAAATATTCTTCACCTGCTCCATTCAATATGGTACACACTAAACCAAAAAAAACCAAACCCACTGCTGTCAAGTCAATTCCGACTCCTAGCGACCCCATAGGGTTTCCAAGACTGTAAATCTTTATGGAAGTGGACTGCCATACCTTTTTCCTGCAGAGCCGCTGGTGGTTTCAAACTGCTGACCCTTCAGTTAGCAGTCTATCACTTTAACCACCTAAAACCCAAAACCCAAACCTGTTTCTGTCAAGTCAATTCCAACTCATAGTGATCCTATAGGACACAGTAGAACTGCTCCTTGGGTTTCCAAGGAGCAGCTGGTGGATTCTAACTGTTGACCTTTTGATTAGAAGCCAAGTTCTTAACCACTGTGCAACCAGGGCTCCTAATCAATTAGACCCATTTAAATAATTTTATTATCGTGAAGAATTAGATTTTAATTGATGTAAATTTAAATTTATACAATTAAGAATTTGACCAGTGGCTACATATTGGGCAGTACAGACAATTCATTTGGTTTACTACAGAGCCATTAAATGAATGTCTAAAGATATGGGATAAAATGCTATCAGTAATACAGTCTATATCGTTATATTCTTGTTGTATATCTGTTATATTCTAGACCACAATTGTTCTAAACCATTCTGACAACAAGAAACTCTGTTATTTTCAAATCGAATTTATTTACTTATTGATCCATGTTTACAACATTCTAGAAAGGATATGACACAGTTATATAAATACACACAAGTGCAATAAGTTTAATGTAGACAAAAAACGAGGACAATATAAATTAATGAGAGACTACTAAGGACAAAGAAATTCAACGATGCATTGCATTGGGCAAATCTGCTACACAAGACCTTTTTAAAGCGTGAAAAAGCAAAGATGTCTCTTTGAGGACTAAGGTGCACCTAACCCAAGCCACGGTATTTTCAATTGCCTCATACGCATGTGAAAGCTGGATAATGAATAAGGAAGATCAAAGAAGAATTGATGCATTTGAATTACGGTGTTGATGAAGAATGCTGAATATACCACAGACTACTGGAAGAAGGAACAATCTGTCTTGGAAGAAGTACAGCCAAAATGTTCCTTAGAAGTAAGGATGGTGAGACTTTGTCTCACTTTGGACTCATTATCAGGAGGGACCAGTCTCTAGAGAAGGCTATCATGCTTGGCAAAGTAGACAATAAGTAAAAAAGAAGACCTTCAATGAGAGCGTAAACAAATAATTTCTTTTATAAGGATCAGCATAAAGCTGATTCCTATGAGGCAGAGGTTAAAGATGTCCCAAATGTCTAGCTTTTCCAAGCTGCCATCCCATTCCATCATCTCTAACATCAACTACTTTCTCTCACCTCAGTACTCTCCCTCCTGTCGTTGGGTTCCCTAATTCCCTGCAATGTCTCACAAAACTCACGAACCACGTAAAGGAAATAGCTCACGCGAGTGTGGAGGCTGGAAAGTCCCAAATTCGAAGGTCAGGTGTAGACTTCTCCCTGGCCCTCAGTCTCTGCAGAAAAGCACTCAGCTTTCTCGCTCCGTGGGCCGGGAAGCCCACTGCGCCATCTCCCGCGGGTCTCTCCTTCTTTGGTGGTGGTGGGCTCTTCTCTCTGCTCTGGAATTGGCCCTCTTTTAAGGCAAAACTGACCGTTCCCCTTGGTGGGCCACAATTATCTTATTTGCACAGCCCCACCCAATCACCTGGGTAGGAGTCACAAGACCACGGCTAGGAAGGCCACACACAAAAGTAATTAATCACACCGCAGATGGATTGACACTGTGGTTGCAATAATTGGCTCGAATGTAGATAGCAATGATTGTGAGGATGGCACCGGGCTGGGCAGCATTTCATTCTGTTGTACATAGGGTCACTATGAGTCAGAACCAAGACGATGGCATTTAACAACAACAACAAGAAAAAAGAAAGAGCACACACAAAGGTATGCTGTAAAATGTTACAGTTGCTGAAGACAGGCTTTGGAAGATCTGGTCATCTTAGTGGCCAGAAAAAGATCCTGACAGTTAAATTTTCCACAGCTTAGAAAGTATTTCTGCAATTCACGCAATGTTTTCCTGGAACTGAAGTTTAAATAGCCTTGATCGAATCAAACGAATCATCTGTCCCAAGTCCTATGGCTCTCTTTAAGCTTTAGAGCTTTGAGTGGGCATGTGCTTGCCACGGAGCTGGAGAAGCAGAGGAAACTGGTCTACAGCACGGGTCAAAAGATGCCAACAGGTAGAGTGGTGAGCAGACACAGAGACACAGCAGCGGTCTTTCGAGCCAATGGTTCCATTGTCCCGTGAGGCACATGCCTGTTCCTAGGCATCATAAGACATCAGTCCTTAATAACAAACCCTTCTTCTCTTCTTAAATTGGTTCTGTTCCTATCAACCAGAAGAGACTTAGTGCAGAGAGAAATTTCTCCCATGCGTGGACAAAGAGGAGACATGCCATAGTGAATGATATCCTCAACAACGTCCGCACAAGAAGAAATTCTACACTTGTTTCTGACATTGCCCTTCACTGTAAGTTGAGAATCATAAGGCTAAATACACTCAGCAAGAGTAATTCACAGACTTATTTCATTAGCCCTCACAAGCCTCTTTCTCCCCTGCAGAGCAAAAAGTGTCATATTACCCACAGGAAATTGAATGAACATTAATTTTCTGGTTGTTTTCAGGATTCCATCATAATATTCATGAGCATTTGCAAGTTGCAATCTGAAGATCACCCTGCAACCACTGGATAAAGCATCATTCACCACGATTGAATCTTAATGAAAAAGAAATATACTGAAACGTTATCATTGTTTCTCATAAGTGTTTTGCTGAAATGCTCATTCATCCTGCGTGGAAGCCAGAAACATACGCGTTATCTTCGACACCTCCCTCTTGCCTGTCTTTCTTCTGCATCAGGTCCATCACCAAGTCCGGTTAAAGACAACTTCCGAATTACTCTTGAATCCATCCATTTCCTCCTAGCCCCCCCAGCAGCAGCACTTCTTCTACTCTGGGGCAAGTCAGCATCATCTCCAGGCTGCACCTCCTTACTGGTCATCTGCTCCCATCTTGCCCCTTGGCAATCACTTTCCCTTTCTGCAGCTGGAGTGACCATTTTAAAAGGCAAATCTGATCATGTCACTTCTCCTGTTTTAAGTTTCAAGGGTCCCAGCTTCTTTTAGGGTCTGTGAAGAAAATCCAAAGTCTTCCTCACACGCCACAGGTACAGAGTGGTTTGGCCCTGCCCGCCTTGTACTCTCCCCTCTGGTTCAGCCACTCGGGTCTTCTTTGCGTGTCTCAGCTTTGCTCAGTTCCCTCCAGTCTCAGAGCTGTAGCTGAGGAAGCTCCCTTTGCCAGGACTCTTTGCCCCATCCTGCCCCACTTGCACCATTTCTTCTCCCTCTTACCTAAATCGGTACTTGTATAGCCCGTGGTTTCTGAGAATGTCTGTTCCCTCACGGAAATGTAAGCTCCACGAGACTCAAATTACTTTGAGTTATTTGTATAATTGTTTTTCAGAATTCAGTAATTGAATTATCCATTTCTACATAAAAATAGAAGTATCAAAATGTATAGGGTGCTTCCTGTAATATCAATAATTAATATTGTTGTTGTTGTTAGGTGCTGTAGAGTCGCTCCTATGCACCACAGAACGAAACATTGCCCAGTCTTGCGCCATGCTCACAATCGGTGTTATGCTTGAGCCCATTGTTGGAGCCACTGTGTCAATCCATCTCGTTGAGGGTCTTCCTCTTTTTTGCTGACCTTCTACTTTACCACGTGTGATGTCCTTCTCCAGGGACTGATCCCTCCAGATAACATGTCCAAAGTATGTAAGATGCAGTCTAGTCATCCTTGCTTCTAAGGAGCATTCTGGTTGTATTTCCAGAAGTACAACCAGAATAATTAATATTAGCAACATAGAAATCTATCACCTTACAACATAATTACAATCACATAAAGAAAATATATTTTCAACATAATAGTTAAATGCTGTCAATTCAAGGTAGTTTGAATTAAGTCACTCACACATCACAATAGCTCTGTAGACTTTTTTAGTATAATTTGTCAACCATTCTTAAACACATATTTTATTGGCATTCAGAAAGCAACTGCAAATGTTTCTGTCTTATATTCAAAGTCCTTAAAAAAAAGACTCCAGTACCCAGCTCTGACAAATTTACCTCCTACCACCACACAGGCTTCTGCCGTAAATACACAATTCACAATTATAAGCAATTCTTTAAAATGCGTGCTGTTTTCCCTGGAGACCAGAATGCCTTGGAGTGGTTAAATATGTAACTGGGTAATTTTCTGCAATGTTTATTATTTACTTGAGTCTCGTTTCAGTCTCTCTGGTAAACAGTATATCCCTGTTAACATTTATTATCCCCCCAAAAAGCTGCCATAATTTTCCCTGCTCCTGGAACATTCCTGTAAGCACCTGATATTACTTGGGGCAATGGATTACGACAAATAGAAGCTACCTGTGCCAGACGCCTTATTTCAATGATAAGATGGGCTCCCTTTTCCCTGAACTGGGCTTTCTCTATAACGGCCATGGTGGAAAATAAACAACAGGACTTTTAAACATTCTAATGATCTAGAGTATGTCTTAGCTGGTTGCCAATCTCATTATTAGCTTTACAGCTGTTTTTCTACCTTGATTTATTTTTGTTTTTGGATCAGAAGGAAGAACAGCAAAATTGCAGCCTAGAGGCTTGCTTTGGAAAATAAAGTTTCAATTCAGCTGTTGTTGATTTACACCCAGTGTGCTACACTTAGCATGAATGTACAGCTATCCACAGTTAACAGGTAATTACTCCTGTTCATAGATGGTAGCTACGGAAGCCATGCTCAGCGTAGAATGATACTCAGTTCCTGAAATGGTACTGTCTAAAGTGGCTTATTAAGTCAATATATTCTGATAATGGCGGTGGTACTTCATCCAGCAAGAGATCTTTTGGCCTCTGAAACTAACATCTTTTACCATTTGCCTAGCTATATCTGAACAATAAAATGAATAATAGAAAGTAAACCAACTTTAACCAAAATAAGCATGTTCACATTAAAAGAGGGAGTAAGAAACCCCAAGGAAAAACTGCTGTGAGTTGTGTTAGTCAGTGAAGGTCCCAAATATCTTTTGCTTCTAGGTTCTACCAACAAACTCTTACCATGATATTTTAAAAGTAACAAAATCAAGTGTCCCCAACTGTCTACTGATGTCAATTTTAGAGAGCAACTCAGATTTTGTCTTTGTCATTTTAAGATTATGTTATAGTAACTCACACTACAAAATGTATAGTTATTTTATTTTATTCTTCAAAAAATTACAATATAAGAAAACAAACCATCTTAAAGTTTCTGTTATGATTTGGACAGTACATAACTCTCTATTCTGCTTTACAAAACCTTGCTAAAGTATTGAAATAAAACCCTTAGCTAATGTAAGAAGTGTAACTTACACATACTGTCCCTGGCGACTTATTTTTTCAGTGTAAAATAACCCTTGATATACTAGATGGACCATCCCTCCCCATGGTTCCATGGGACATAGTTTGATAACCACTGATCTAAAGACACCATACAAGAGAATGATCCATCAGTGTATCTGTCTTCACTTAATTGATTTGATTGTGTCTACTTTGATGCTGATATACTTCACAGACTAAGTAAATAGTAACTCCTGGTTTAGCGATCAACAGTCAAGGATCATAGCACTTTTGAGGTGGAAGAGGGCCTGGAGGTCCAATGAAATTCATGAATAAAAATTGGAATGGAAAAATGAGCTTTAGAGTTCAACAGGCCAACATCTGAATTCAGCTTCCATAAGCCTTCGTTTACTCGATTGCAAAATTGGATTATTAATAGCAATTACACAGGATCATTATGAGGCTTAAATATGATAGCACATGCAAAAGACCTGGCCCGGTATCCAAGCCAAAAACCAAACCCATTGATGTCGAATCGATTCCAACTCATAGTGACCCTATAGGACAGAGTAGGACTGCCCCATAGGGTTTCCAAGGAGCAGCTGGTAGATTTGAACTGCTGACCTTTTGGTTAGCAGCCAAGCTCTTAACCACTGTGCCAACAGAGCGCCACTCCGCTATCCAGTAGCTAGTAAATAATTGTACCGAATTAACTATATGCTCAGTTACTGGTAGAGTCAGGAATATTCTCTTGACTCCTAATCCAGTACTATTTCTACAATAGCTGTCTAATTTGAGGAACAAATACAATTAACTAATGGGTGTGTCTTGTTGCGAGTCCTGAAGAACAAATTTTAAGACAACAGTCTTACCCTTCCCCTTAGAAGCAGAAGTGTGGCAGAAAAAAGAACTCAAGAGTTCAAGCCACAAACTTAAATCACTCTATTTCTGAGGACCCCACTGTGGTGTCACAGGGCATTTATTTAGAAATTATAACACACAGGAGGACTAACACCGTTAAAAGTCACTATTAATTTAGGCGATTTAATACTTTTCACTACAGTCCTCTGAACCCTGGTGGCGCAATGGTTAACAGCGATGGCTGCTAACCAAAAGTCGGTAGTTCAAATTCACCAGCCGCTCCTTGGAAACGCAGTGCAGAAATTCTACTCTGTCCTACAGGTTCACTATGAACTGGAATCGACTCGCCGGCAGCGGGTTTGGTTTTTGGTTTTATAATCCTCTGACAGTTCCTGAACCAAATGATACTTATGAAATTATCCTGGCTTGGGAGTGGGTTTAGCGGAAGTAACAGTCTGTATAACATTGTACCAGTGGAGCAGGACCCCCCACTCGCAGATGCGATGGGGAGAGAGCCTCACCCACGAATATCTCCCCAAGAGCTTCCAGGTCATCTCCATCTTTAGTAATGGCATCCTGGAAATGAAGTGGGTATCTCAAATGTCTTCTCTCTTAAATAAGACGCATCAAAAATCCACGTTTACCTAATTTTTTTTTAAAAAAAAGACACATTTGAAAGAATGTATGGATGACTTTGTCTTCTTTTTAAATCTAGTCTATTTAAGGTGTTTTTTGTTTGTTTTTCCTGCAGAGTTTGACATGAGTTATATTCACAAAACCATATCAACAAAGGATTTCTGGTATTTTAAGTGCTCAAATACTAAAGTAGGCTCCTAAGGGAAGTGGTGGTATTCCTTTGGAGGTCTTTAAAATTACAGCTGGTTTTGACGAGTCTTAGATAGCTCAAATGCACCTGAACGCTCTCAAGGGAAGGAAGGCAAGGGTGGGTCCACATCACTATTTGGGTCCTGATCTAAACTTTGGGGCCAAGAGATCAACATACTGGGCAATGATGGGTACAGTTTTAAAAATTAAATCAATTAAAACAGAAACTATTGGGGTGGCTTACATATAGCAGGAGAGTATTGCTTTGTGAAAATGTTTTCAATTAAATATATGTGTACATTTTACATGTTTACAGGATCATGCTGGTAAATGTATTTCTTTCCGGATGTAGCAGTCAAAAAAGTTTGAAATCCACTGGTTTAGATCAGTGCACTCCAAAATTTTGGTTGACAATCCTGTCAGTAGAAATACAAAAATTGAGAATGCATCCCAGTATTGATTTAGTACAAGTACTGCTAATATTTTATGTACATTTAAAAACATAGACAAACACGAAAGAATTTTAAGGGATAATATGAAAGGGAAATAGAAACAGGAGCTGTAGAGTTTCCTCCCTGCACAACACTGACTCATCCTCTGTAGCCCACTTCTTTCAGTCCTCTCTCAGTTCCTGCAAATGCTGTGATTTACGATTCCAACTACATGTTTGTTCAACGTTATATTTGATTACAGACAAAACCCACATAAGGGAAATTTATTTATTACTCATCGATGGCCTACCAACTGCTCTGACAGGGATCATAATATAGGGTCCCTGATAGAGCTGGAGAAAAACGTAGAACAAAATTCTAACTCACAAAAAGAGACCAGACTTACTGGTCTGACAGAAACTGAGGAAACTCTGAGAGTATGGCCCCCCGGACACCCTTTTAACTCAGTACTGAAGTCACTCCTGAGGTTCACCCTTCAGCCAAAGATTAGACAAGCCCGTAAAACAAAATGAGACTAAATGGGCACACCAGCCCAGGGGCGAGGACGAGAGGGCAGGAGGGGACAGGAAAGCTGGTAAAAGGAACCCCAGGTGGAGAAGCGAGAGTGGTGACATGTTGTGGGCTTGGCAACCAATGTCACAAAACAATATGTGTATTAATTGTTTAATGAGAAAATAATTTTCCCTGTAAACCTTCAACTAAAGCACAATAAAAAAAAATGATAAAAAAAGACTATAAAATTTTCGAAGTAGGACTTAACAAGTTACAGTAACAATCTAGTTAAGTGTCCATTGATGTAAGTAAAAGAAGAGAAATAATGAACAATGGTAGCCGCTGTAATGCAACTATTTATATTCCTACATATATTGCCTCCTATAAAAGATTAGTTTGGTAAATCTGGTTATCTAGAATAAATCTTATTTAAGAAAATCAACTAGAACTTATAATAACAAATTTTAAAGTTTTTTTACAGTATTATATTTCTATATTTTATACTTCTTATAAAATCAATACTCAAGTCACAGAGTTAATTATTTCCATAATTTGTCAATGTATTAAGGTAGACAATGCCACAAAGAAAATGAGATTCTCAACTTTTAGCCATGTAGTTTTAATTAAGGTTAAGTTTGCAGATTGCTGTTTCCAGCTTGAATTTTTAGTATCTAGAATACATTCAGAAATTGGGTATATGACTGGTGGTGACTGGCAAGTTATGATATATGGAATACCTATTGTGTATCAGGGACTGTGAAGTCAGTTTTAAATGAAACCTTATTTCCATCTTAATTAAGAATTGTTTTCACTTTAAAATAAGAAAATCAGCTTGACATCTACTAGAGCAGATCTGGAATTTGACTCCAGCATTGGCTGAAATACAAATTCCATACTTTGCCCATGATTCCTGAACCATGAATATGTAACCAAGCTACCAATACTCCAAAGGAATATATTTTAGACAGAGATTGCCAGGAGTCTACCTAAATTCTTCTTCGCTGTATCATAGACAATATTTCCCAGCTTCTCTTGCAGGCAGGCAGGCAGGTCAAATGACTAAGTCCCAGCCAATGGAATGAAGAGCTGTATGCACTTCCTGGGTGGGGCTTATAGGAAAGCTACATGTCTCATTTATAATTCCCGTCCCTTTCAGCCAGCTGGACCCTGCATGGGATTCAGTGTTAAGCATGAAGATAATGACACGGCCCAATGGGACTACAGAGTCAAAAGACAGAAACACCACTTAGAAGCCAGCCACCCATCACCCTGAAACACCCTCCATACGCAGGATGCACCTGTATGAGCCATTATATCCTGGGCTCTATTTGTTACAGCAGTTTGATCTCCTGTAACCAGTAAAAAAAACCTCTTTTAGAGTCTCTGATTTCTGTCAATCCATCCTGGGGTTAGAACCAAACGCTGAGACATGGCACAAATGCCATCCTACCCATCTCCACCTCAGAGAAGATGACTGTACTTTGAATTTTGCAAAGGATTGAAACGTTAAAAGGGTCCTACCTAGAATGTTCGCTAATGAGTCCAGATCTTAAAGTTAGTTACTGGCAGAAAGGTCCCTGCATTCCTTGGGCACATGGATGTTGAAGCACGGAAATCAGCCAACACTGGAATGGGGGAGGGGAAAGACAGAGAACAGGCATAGCTTACAGAACCATCATCACCACCACCAGTGGCCCTTGCGTTGATTCCGACTCATGGCAACCCCATGTATGTCAGAGTAAAACTGTGCTCTATAGAGTTTTCAGTGGCTGATTTTTTGGAAGTAGATCACCAAGTCTTTCTTCAGAAGCACCTCTGGGTGGACTCAAACCTCCAGCCTTTCAGTTAGAAGCCCAGTGTTTTAACCATTTGTACCACCCAGGAACTCCTCTTAAGGAATATCATGTAATTAAGCCGTACGGGAACAGAACTTATGTACAGCGCTTATGTTTAATAAATTTTCTCTGAATTTGGTGGTGTCAAGTATTTGAAAATGATTTCAGAATCTAGAACATGGGCGATTTTAAAAGCATTGATACATGTGAGCCATAAGAAAGAGCTGTTACTGGCCATGGAAGGGAGGAGAGGTGAAGAGAGAAGTCAGACAAAATAATACTACTTCCTTGACCATTGTTCTTATTCCCCCGCCTTGTGTCATGTCTACTGTGTCGCATACAGTGTTTCCTCTATCATCCCAAGATAGATGGTTTCGAGTCCTGGTTTCAGAAACAGAAAATATACGAAATATTAATTTTTCCAAACTCCTGAAAAGAATCAGTAACAGAACATGTAAGATGGCCTGGAAGGCATTCAGATTTTACTAGAAATACATAATTGCTTGGTTCGGGTATTATATATTTATCTTCATCTTGACATTCCAATACTAAACCACCCCTCCTCTTGCTAAGAAGATCTACTCTCAAAAAACTCAGCAAGTGAAAACCCTCTAGAGCATAGCTCTGCTCTGACACACACGGGGTCTCCAGGAGTCGGAATCAGCTCGAGGGTAACTAGTTCTTTTCTCCTGCTAAATTAGTATGCATTTAATACAGGCAAATTGTTTCACTGTCCTGCATAGAAACCAAATAGTATAAACTCTCATGAATATGTAAATCAGCCCCTGTAAGCACATTATTAATTATTTCAAAGATAGTTGGAGGTCACCAGCTCATAGCATTTTCTGTGCATGAAGTCTCATTAATACAAGACATCACACAGTGAGGAAGAATAAAGTTTTATCACAGTTACTGCATTTTTTTTTCCCCAAAGCAGTCAAAGTAACATACAGTACCAAATACAGCACCAGTAGGCTCTTAATACATGCCTTTTGACGATGATGATGATGATGGAGGTACACAACTTGCAATTAACAATTAGAGAAACCAAACACCTGTCTAAATCAGAAAGCACACGTTCTGAAAACCCAAAGCAATTTCTGCCTCAAATAAACTGAAATTATCTTGACCGAGAGGCCTCAAATGGCCCTGCTTTCTTCCAGGATAGAGTTGTGACTAGCTGCAAAATTCTGTAGCACATGCGACACGCAGACATTTCACTTCCTGAGAAACTAGAGAGATGACACAGTGTCGTAAAGGTCGGATAACGCCGAGTGCCTCTTCCACGGCTCCAAGTCAGCCTCTGTCTGGGTGCTTTTCAGCAATCTGCATGCTGTGATACAGACCGGGGGACAAGCGGAACTACCCAAAAAAGCAAAAGGTGAAGCTGTCGATAGTGGTATACATGACAACTGACAAATGAAGGTGAATAGCTAACACAGGTGGTGAGCTGTGCTTTCTAAAATCTATCATACAGAGACAAGACTAATTCGTACCAAATGGTGACAGAACTAATCTTGTCCAAGAGGCATTTTCTGGTCAATATTACAGTTTACTTTTACAATCCTCATTTTCAGGACAAAATTTATCCGATGTAAATGACAACACATAAATTACTTTTTACACACCCAGTAGCGTCTGCGATAACGAAGGTGAACATGAACATAACAATTCTCCAGTGGCATTAAGTACATATATATATGAATATATATATAAAGGATGAAAACCCTGAACGTTTGAACATGTATTTCGAGTTTGATGACTAGGGACGTAACAGGAATTTAAATGCCTCTGGCGAGTGAAATTTGGAAAAATCACTCAAGCATCAATTTGAGAGTTAAAATTAGGCAAATGCCTCTATTACTCAGGGGAGAAAAAATAGGCGGTGAAGCTATGGAGAAAAGCAAGGAAATAATTATGACAAAGGTCAAGGTTATAACCTCGGCGTGCGGGAGGAGGTTGTGATAGGGGGGTTGCACGGAGGGTGTTCGGGATGCTGCCAAAACTCTTTTCCTCCTTCTGGGTGGTGGTTACTGAGGTTCTCTTTAAACTACACAGATGCATTTTAAGCACTATTGTGTGTGCACGGTATGTCTCATAATAAATTTAATTTGAGGCTACATCAAACCATTAAAAATAATATAATTAAGGGTCAGTCAGTATTCTTTGACTACTGTTGTAACCCTTCCAACTCCAGAAGAACACCCTCGAGAGTGATAATGCAGAAGGCACAGATTCAAAAATTGTGCTGATTGTTAATAAGGCTGGAGAAAGGAATTTGGATATATTTACGACTCTATCTATAGGTCTCTATCTTTATCTCTGTATCTATAATCTATATCTATATCTAAAGAAAACCTAAGATAGCTGCTTTGAATAGTTTTTGTAGCTATTCTTATAGCTATCTTAACACTTATAGACCTCTTTCTAGATTGCTTTGGATAAGTAATAAAGTTATTCTTGAAAAATGGGTTTGCTTTTGCCCTTTCAAAACAAAGGTAGAATATTATTCTTAAGTGTTTGGGACAGAAATGGGTGGGAAGCTATTCAGAGCACTCTCACCTTGGTTTTGCTTTACAAAATGGGTTCTTATTTTTAATCACTTTATAAGATGTGGGAAAAGAAGACACAATCCAGTTTGGAAAGAAGAAAGGAAATTTATGCGGACAAGAGGCTTCTCCTGCAGATGCTGGTGGAAGCAATGCTGCTGGAACTAGTTCAAATCTGCTTACAGAATCACTTCATTTGTGATTCACTAAAGATGCACGCATGCATCAAAGAAATATGAAATTGTGTGGTCTGCTCTGAGGTAGATTCTATAGAGGTAAGCACTTCCTAGGCCAAGCTGACAACCGCAGAGACAATGCTGTTGATCATGCTGGAATGAGTTCCTGGACACCATCAATTCTTCCTTACAGCCCCTTTTCTCGTCTCTGACCATGTACCAGTCACTCCTTATAATGAAGTTTCATGACTGAGTGTTGTTCCTGTTGCCAGTGGGGAGAGGAAAGTGGTAATGCCATTCAATGAGTTAGGTTTGCACGATCCTCTCTACTGGTGTTAGAGACTGCTGGAGGTTTACAGCTCCCTTGCTTTTCCTGCTGGGCACACAGTCAGAGCATATTTCCTGCCTATACACACCCTCTCCTCACCCCACTGTGTAGTTATGTGGGCCACGTGGCTGAGTTGTGCAATAAGGAATGTGGGAAGAAGTGATGTACCTCCTTTCCTGGCCTGTCTATTAAAAATCAACAGTGTGATCTTCCAGTGGCAAGATGGAGAGGACCAGTGAGGACTCAGAGGATGCCGGGATGACAGACCTGGGGTCCTGGTGATGCTGTGGAGCAGAAGCTCACAGCCAGCCCACACTGGAACAGCAGTGGAGATCACCTTGGTCCTGTAAAGCCACTGTGATTTCCATGTTGCTTTTGTTACAGAGTTGGACTACTACCCTGACTCACACATTCACATCAATGAAAAATTATTAAAATTGCTAAACCACCCAAGAAATAAAACAAAAAGGACTTTAGCATTAACTTCAGAAAACCTGGAAGTCTGATTTAGTTTCAATTAATTATGTGGTAGAAAGAACATGGACCTTGGACTGCAGGAAGGACAGGTATAAATCCAGTACTGCCATTTTCAAGGTACAGATAGCTTTAGTGAATAAAATGCCCCTTGATGACATATATAAACCCTGTTTTAATTTTTATGGAAAAACTCTAATCCAAAAATAGATACTCATCACTACAGGGGTCAAAAAGAAATTGGCGAGGCATTCAAAGCTGTGACGGTAGAAAGGTAAATGGACAGCTCTTCTGAGAAATCAACAAGACCTGCCTAAGCTTGCAAAACCACAGACGACACCAGGCCTGACTAGGGTCCAGTCACCCTACTTTTTTTTTTTTTTATTAATTTTTTTATTGTACTGTAGATGTCAAACTTTTTTGTTTTTTGTTTTTTTCTTTTTTTTATTGTACTTCAGGTGAAGGCTTATAGAACAAATAGTTTCTCACGAAACAGTGGTACACATATTGTTTTATGACATTGGTTAATAACCCCACAACATGTCAACCCTCTCCCTTCTTGACCTATTTCTTTTGGTGAAAATATACATAGCCAAAGATAAACCATTTCAAAAATTTCTGCATGCACAGTTCAGTGCCAGTCACCCTACATTTTTAAGTGTTGAGGTTGACCAACAGGATTCAAGAAATTTCCTTCAGCAATGTGATTACCAGGATTCCCAACAGCCACTTTGCTATATCTAACCACAGGGTCTGGCCCTAAACGTTGATGCCTCCCTGGAGCAATCCAGCTTCCAGAAAGCTGCCCTTTCAATACATTATTAGTGCCTTATTGATTTATTGTCTTTTTTTCTTTTCATACATATTACACGTAAGTTTGATTGCCTTACATCTCTTGCTTCTTTAATTAAATTATAACATAGACGCTAATCCTACCTTTTAATGAACCCCACCATGGGAGAAGGCATGCCACGGAAATAATACGGATTCAATAAATTCTTGCTCGTGATGCCCTGCTTCTATTTATATTATGATAAGCTTTGATTTTATATTTCTGCTTTTTTACTATTTTATGTTTTCTTATCTCATGCTCCATGAAAACAATGCAAAATCAAATAAACGAAGCAGAAAGATGGTCAGATAGATAAATAATGCTTGGTATTTGACTGATTTATGTATTGAGTTACAGGAAATACCCAACCTCCAGGTAAAGAATGTTCCTCTAAGAATATACACGTATACGCACATACACAAATTGTATACACTGTTTATGAGAATATATATTGAAATGCCAACCAAAATACAATAATGAGTCAATATTCATTGTGGGCTTACTGTCTTCAGTATTTAACCTGAAAACACTTTATAAGTCATTCTTTCAATGAATCCACATAAACACTTACGGAATGGGTGCTACTGTATCATCCCCATTCTACCTAAAATGAAATGGAGGCATTCTGAGCTTCAGTCACTTGTCCTACAAAGAAAGCCAGAAAGTCTCAGAGCCAGGATGTGAACTGGGCTTCTCTGACGCGCGGTGTATTATCGTTGTTGTTAGTTGCCATAGAGTTGGCTCCGACTGTTGGCGACCTTCTGTATAACAGAACAAACCACTGCCTGGTCCTGTGCCATCTTCATGATGGTTGATACTGTCTCAGTCCATCTCACTGAGGTTTTTCCTCATTGTCGCTGACCCTCTATGCTCTACGCTGATTCTCTGTGTATACCCATGATATGTGCAAAATGACGGTACCTCTCGGGGTCTATGTATCAGACAGTCCTGTGTCCTGTGTTGCAAAGGAAGTGTCCTGAGGGGACAGTGGGGTCCAACAAGGCAGACTGTGAGAGTGGAGTTCTGCCTTTTGGGTTCACTTTCAGGATATGAGATGCCACCTGTCCCTGCCTAATAGGATTATGTTATATGATCTCATCTTAACTAAACTAACTCTGCTAAAGCAAACCAAGAGTCCTGAAAAGGAACAATGAAAGACAGTACTAATCTTGCAAGCACAAGAAGAGACAGGAGGGCAGCGCCAACACCGTGGGGCTCCCTTATCCTTGACCGTGATCCTCACTCTGAGCATCTAACACGCCCTGAGAGACACGCTAATGAGGGTGTGGAGCCATTTCAGTAACAAGACACTTTCAAAACAAAGCAAGTAATACATGAAAATCAAGTCTCCATTTCCTTTTTTAAAAGAAACAATTAGAGACAATTCCATTTGCTTTTCACAAAATTAAAAACAACAACAACTCTATACCAACATTTGAGAGCCTCTTTTCACTCAATATGAGAAACAGTTACAATTTGAGTGACAGTAAAGAAAACGACTGAAATAATACACCGTAAGCAATATGGTGATGAAGTATATTTCCCTATGAGCAATCGCTTCTGGAGGTATACTTTAAGACATTGATGATGATATGAAGAAGCAAGGACTGACGTGGATTCTGCACTGTGTGGAAGGTTTAGTCCACGGGTGAATGACAGGCTAGGTGTCTCTAACCTGTCTCAGCGTGTGGTACTTGCCAGAAGGTCCTTTAATTATAAGACACACAAAGACGTAGCTTTGTATTTGTTGCTGTTTGTGTTGTTAGGTACTAAAGGGAAGAGGTGCCAGAGACTGTAGCTTCTTAATAGTGGTGTTTTAAAAATGAAAGCAAGGTCCTACGGAGTAATATGTTTCAGTAACCAGTAACGAGGTAGCTATACTCACAGAAAACATTTGAAAGGCTTCCAGTGAAAAATTACAAAGTAGCATATTTGAAATTCATTCATTCCAGGCATCACTCTGCTATTAAAACAAAGAGATTGAACCCAGGAGTGATAAAGTTCTAAAGATGTCATTCACATCCATATTAAAAAATAAAGAGAAAAATAAGTGTTTAAAAGATGATTAAAATATACTAGACTCCATATAATGCATTTTAATGAGACGGTGCCCGACCTTGTAACTTTTTATTTTCTCACAGAGGTTGTTAATTATCTCCTTGGGAAGAACTAGTAAAATTAAAGCTAAATTACATACATTCTTTGCAAAAATCCAAGTGTTCCAACTCTGCTAACATTTCCCGTAATGAAAAGGTTGTCAATAGTGTGCTATGTAGACAATATTTTTTTCAACAAATATATTCACTTAATCTCTCTCTTCAGGAAAATGATATTTTTAAAAAGTTTGACAAAAGAAATGCAAATGAATTTGAAACATCGGGAAAGACGCACAACCTTGTTGAAAATAAGAAAAAATAAACTACACGAAAATACCACTTCTCGAGTATAAGATTGGAAAAATATCCCAAAACTTTTCCACTAGTCTGTTGAGGAGGCGGGGGAGCACCAGCTGCTCTTGCATGCTGCTTCTGGGAACTATTGGGAGTGGAATGTGGAAAAGCTGAGTAAAATTAGACGTGCACTTTCTCCTTGACAGAGTGACCCACGTATAGGGATCTATTCCAACCATACACAGACAAAAATGCGAAAATCTGTGTGTGCACAAGTTTATCAGTTGTAGCAATATTTGTAATAAAAAATGAAAACATCATCAATAGAAGAGTAAGGTATCACAATGGATTCAATCATGCTATATATATGTATATATATATTTACAATGGAGAAAATGTCTAAATACAAATATGGAGTGACCTCCAAAACAGTATATAATGTAGAGTGAAAAAAAACCAAGCTGGACAAAAATGTGCACAGTATTGTACCTTTTTTATAAGAAGGAGGTGAAACAAATCTATACCTATATCATCTATAATTATTTACATGTTTTTAAAGAGAGAGTTTTTTTTTGTTTAAAGCTTGAGCTATGGAGCAGAAAAAATGTGGAAGAGAATGGGGATAAAGGCTATACTTCTTTGTAACATGTTTTATAGCTTTGACTCTGGAATCATGTAAACATTTTACATCATTATAAAAATAAAATACATTTAAAAATTAATTCCTGCAATTAAAATATATATTGCTTTGAAGACAAAACTATGCAATGACTATGTTGTTACTAGCTGCCATTGAGTTGGTTGCAATCATGGCGACCTGATGTATAACAAAATGGAACACTGCCAGCTCCTATGCCATCTTCGTGGTCGTCGATATGACTGAGTTCACTGTTGAGGCTATTGTGTCAATCCATCGCATTACGGGTTTCTCTCATTTTTGCCGATCCTCTGCTTTACCAAACATGATGCTCGTAAGCTATTCATGACTCTATATCCCTATAAGGATATACCCCAAGGATAAAACAAAGTGCAAAATAGCTGAATAGTGTTTTCAATAATCATCTGTTGTTGGTGGTGTTGGTATTGTAAGACTGATAGTATTATGGGTGTATGGTGAGGTAAGGAACATGAGTAATTATGTTGACATCTCTCAGTAAAATGATTTTTGCCAAGAGAGAATCAACACGTGAAGATTCGTAATTTTAACTAGAAATCCCATAACCTTGGATATGAACTAGAACTATCAACATAGCTATTATTTGTAGTTCTTACTCAAAAACAAAAAAAACCATGTTTCCTTGTGCTTTCAAATAGACCTAGAAGCAGGGTACCACCCAGAAACAGTGGGCATACCCAGCACCACAAATGTGACACATATATATCATTTTTTATTACTAGGGTCCAGGGCTCTTTAGAGAAATGGCCGATTCCAGGTCATTGGTCAAAAAATAACAAGAAAAGCATCAAACATTCTGTTATACCAGAAAGCCTGGGTAATGAGTACAAATGGGTTCCCTATAATATTTTCTTTACTCTTATACATGTTTGAAAAGTTTTACAATACAAAAATGAAAAATAATGAGTGATAAATTAACTGACTTTTAAAAGTACCTTGTGTATGAAGACATTTTGAAAATGAATATTTAGAAATGTTTCCATCATTATGTGGTTTTGTGAAGAAAAAGAGAGTTTACCAATACAAAATTATTATATTAAAAGCATTAGAGAAAAGAATTTTCCATCTTGCATAGAAGTCTTCCAAATGAATGTTTCACTGTTTTTGAACTCTTCTGTTAAAAATGTAAAAGCACAATATCTTTCAATGAGTTTTACTTAACAATATATTGGCACACATATTATGTGAAACTTATTAAAAAAACTTTACATATAAGGTCGCTATGAGTTGGAATCAACTCGCCGGCAGCGGGGTTTTTTTATGATTGAAAAATAAGAATCATAATTTAGAAAACTAACAGTGCAATTAGCTTCTTAGATTGAGATCTGTCATCATTCTGAGGCATATTTTTCAGCTGTGATACACATTAAAACTAAGCATTGAAATAAACTGAACTTAAAACCAGACCATTGAATCAAGGTAACACATAGGTTCAAACGACAATTTTCAAAACGAAAGGCGTATATTCAATCACATTGCGGTCATTAAAATATGTCTGCCCTTAATATGTATCCTACTCCATATACACGAATTAACTCAAAATGGATCAGTGATCTAAACATATGAGCTAAAACTATAACACTATTAGGAAAAAGCATAGGGGTAAATCTTCAAGACTATGTTTTTGACAATAGATTCTTGCATATGACACTACAAGTATGAACAGCAAAAGAAAAAAAATTGACTTCATCACATCAAAAACTTTTATGCATCAAAGTACTTCTAGAAAGTGAAGAGACAACACATAGAATGGGAGAAAATGCTTGGTAACCGTCTCTCTAACAAGGGTTTAGTATCTACAATATATAAAGAACTCTTAGAATTCAACAACAAAAAGACAAACAACTCAACTAAAAACGGGCAAAGGCCTTGAATAGTAGTTTCTCCAAAGAAACACACATATGGTCAACAAACATATGAAAATATGTTCAAAATCAATGATCATTAAGGAAATGCAAATCAAAACCACAATGAGATACCACTTCATACCCATTAGGATGGCTCCAAAAAAAAAAAAAAAACTGAAACAAGAAATGTTGATAAGGATGTAGAGACATATGAACACTTATACATTACTGGTGGATACGTAAACTGATGTAGCAGCAGTGTGAAACAGGTTGGTGGTTCCTCAAAAGGGTAAACATAATGACCATATTGTCCATCAGTTCTACTGGTAGGTATGTATCCAAAAGAAACGAAAACATTTGTCCACACAGAAACTTGTACACAAGTATTTATAGCAGCACTATTTGCAAGAACCAAAATGTGGAAATAATCAAAATATACATCAATGGATGAATGGATAAACAAAACGTGGTATGTACATACAATGAAATACTTTTAAGCCATAAAAATGAATCAAGCACTGGTAACCTGCAATGACTCGGGCAAACCACGAAAGCATTATGCTAAGTGAAGAAGCCAGACACAAAAGGTCACATATTGTGTGATTCCTTTTAGATGAGCTATCCAAAATAGGCAAATTCATAGAGACAAAAACCAGATTAGTGGTTGCCAGAAGGAAGGGAACGGGGCAACAGAGAGTGGTTACTCAGTGTTTATAGGCATTCTTCCGGAAAGATGAAAAGTTTAGGAACTAAACAGAGGTGGTGGTCGCATAGCATTGTGAATGCACTAAATACCATTGAGTTGTACACTTTAAAATGGTTACTTGTATATGGTGTGGATTTCATCTCAAAAAAATGTATTTTATATGTATACATATTGTATAGGAGCCCTGGAGGCACAGTGGTTAAGAGCTTGGCTGCTAACCAAAAAGTTGGCAGTTCAAATCCACCAGGGGCTCCTTGGAAATCCTATGGGGGCAGTTCTACTCTGTCCTCTAGGGTCGTTATGAGTTGGAATTGACTCAAACACAATGAGTTTTATATATTTATATAT
>NW_004443938.1:9398047-9408802 GCF_000243295.1 Trichechus manatus latirostris | reverse complement strand
ATCTAGTGCTGCTATAACAGAAATACCACAAGTGGATGGTTTTAACGAAGAGAAGTTTATTTCCTCACAGTCAAAGTAGGCTAAAAGTCCAAATTCAGGGCGTCAGCTCCAGGGGAAGGCTTTTTCTCTCTGTCGGCCTTCTCGTCAATATTCCCCCGGACTAGGAGTTTCTCTGCGTGGGAGACCGGTCCAAAGGATGCACTGTGCTCCCGGCACTGCTTTCTTGATGGTATGAGGTCCCCCACTCTCTGCTTTCTTCCCTTTCCTTTTATCTCTTGAGAGATAAAAGGTGGTGCAAGACACACCCCAGGGAAACTCCCTTTACATTGAACGTGACCTGGGTAAATGTGGTGTTACAATCCCACCCTAATCCTCTTTAACATAAAATTACAATCAAGAAATGGAGGCCAACCACACAATTCTGGGAATCATGGCCCAGCCAAATTGATACACACATTTTTGGGGGGACACAATTCAAACCATGACAAGATTTATGCTCAGATTTCCAAATCATGGATGAGAATTCTTCTTTTCCCTGTCCTTTTCTCATCAAGGAAAAAAATGCAAACACCTAGGAGGGTAATATAACTAATAAATATCAATACTAACCTTTAGTTGCATTATTTTAAAAAGTAGACGACATTTGAATTACCTTCTTTAAATTAAATCACTAAAACCATATAATATATTATTTTATATGTATAGTACTCATACGCATATAATGCCAAATCCATAAGCAACCTTACTGATTATCTACCATGCTCTCCTTATTGTATAGAAAATAAATATTTGGAGACATAGAGGACAGTGGCATGCCCATGAACATGTAGTGAAAAAACCAATTAAAGCAGAAAGAACGTAAACAAAGAGAGACTGAAGGAGAAACAAAAATTAGCGACAAAGAACAAAGAAGAGAAAGGGAAAACAAAGGCAAGAGAGAGAAAACAAAGGTAGGGAATGAACCAAAGGAGAGTCTGGAAGAAGGAGGAAGAGAGAAAATAGAGATGGCAGAGAGAAAGCTTTGGAGACAAGGGGCAGAAGAGGGGAGAAATAATAAAATGGAAGCTTGAAGTAAGAGCAATTATATATAATAATGGTTAGAAAATGGGCTTTGGGGTCTGATTCGCTAGGTTTAAATACCAACTCTACCTCTTCCTGTGTTATCTTGGGCAAGTTGCCTTACACATTTATTTCAAAATTGAATAATTGAATATATATATACATATGTATACATACACACATACATACATATGTTTTATTGAGGAGAAATATTTACTATATATGTAATAACAATAGTACAGACAGTCTTTGAGTTACGTATGTCTGACTTATGGACAACTCATACTTGTCCTTTAATGTTACGTAAATTTCCCTCACTTTGAAATGATTGAACCAGCTCCTACTCACAACAAATTCTTCCTCCCAATCCCCTTCACTTGCTCCACGTGCAGCTTTTTAAATCATTGAACAGGCTTCCAGCTTTTGCTTTTGCTCATGTAAGGCTAAATAAGAACTGTCTGCACCTGTTTAAACTGACATACAAATTTGACTTAAAAGACTTGAGACAGTTAAGAATGCATCTCCTCTGTAACTCTGGGACTGCCTGTATAGTGCAAGTAAAGGGTGTTTTCCAATGTGAAGTTTTTTAAATACTTAAAATGTTAAAAATTCAGCTTTATCTCATTTTTATTTCATTTATATATATATTCTTTCAGATATCGGGTATGTATTCATTTTCTTAATGATAGGGATGCACATTTTTAAAATGTGGACAATACTTCTCTAGATCTAGGGTAACAAATCTCTTAACCTATAGGCTAAATCTGACCTGCAGACTCACTTTCTGGGCCTTGGGTGGGTAATATTTCAAAATTTATTTTTAATACCTTTGCGCAAGTTATGCATTTTCCAGTTCAACACAGGTCCCTCCATTTCCCAGGGTTTCATATCTTTTGCGATCCAAACCTTAATGTTTCTTACTCAGCACTGCTCAAACTGGTATTTGAAATTTCAACCCCTTTGCTAGGGATTAGGTATTTCTAAGATAGCTCTACATCAATAGTTCTTCTTTTCTTACTTAGCAATAGAAATTAAAAAAATAAAAAAGATACGACTTACCCACACAAGGGAGTGAGTAGCCGAGCTGAGGGTCGTGGACAAACTGCCGTTCATTGAGCCTTGTCACGCAGTACAAGTGGAAACAGTCTAAGCAAATCACGTGGCGGAAGTCACACTGGAAAACCAGGACCGGGCTCCTGCATAGACAGAGAAAGATGTTTCCTCTAGCACCTTGGAGGGTAGAAAAGGCAACATGTGCTTGAGAAAAACTTCTGTAATCCTGTAGGGTTTCTTAGGGCACTTTCTGTATACAGACCTGTGCTGCTCAGTGCTAAGCTCATATACACCACCATGACATCTTAAAAATTGGAAGCACTCTATGAACTATACAGAACATTGATTTTTCTAATCTTGTCTTTTTATGTTAGCATATTTACCAATTAGTTGTGTTAACTTGGAGCTCAGATAGAAATTCTTTCTGGAAGCCTTTCTTACTCGTAAATTCCAATTAACCTACTTATCATCCTCTCGGCTTGATCCGTTATTACACCGTATTATTAACACGTCTCACATGTCTCCTACACAGTCATTTACCCAAAAATATACACTGTATTTACTTCACATTTATATTTACATAGTACGAAAGGCTTTAAATAAATGTATCTTGAATTTAATTATAATAATATACAGAGTCTGAAACTTCCCATAGACAAAAGAACAATTAGCACTCCAACAAAGGCAGTGGAATTACTCACATTTCATCGGCAAATTTGAAAAGTAGAATTTAAAAATGAAGTAACATCAACCAGTGATTCATCTGCTATAAGATTTTGTCTGTTGTGCCACTCTCAAACCACCAATGCATTAAAATTCTCAAATTATGATAAGGGGATTACTAATAAATCTATATGTACAAGTCCTCAAAATTATGGGTTCCCTCGAAACACTTTGTCAGCAAAAATCTCCTAAATAACCATGCATTTCTGCTGGCAAATGAACAACACAAGTTTATTTCAAAAAGGAAACAAATTAAATTTATTAACTTGAGATTAGCCCCAAGGCAATTTTAATAGTAAGAAAGTTATTAGCGTCTACTTCGATAAGCCTATTCCCTCTGTAATGATAACAAAAGACAAAATAAACATGATCATTTTGTGCCCAGTTCTTAACAGATATAAAAGTTCTTCAAAGCCCTTTCCCCAGAGAAACTTGTATTAAATGTTAAATATTAATAGAAGGTAAATTTCTTAACAGTGAAAAGATTTTCAAAATTCTCTTTATTCCAAGCAAAAGATAATAGAAAACAAAATGGGGAGGCCTCGGAATTTGATCTGTAGGACAATGATCAAATTAATCAATTAATTTGAGGAAGAAGGTCCCTAAATGTGTTTGGTGCTCCTCATTTCCCATCGCTAAACCAACTGAAGTCCTTTCTGGACCTTTATTTCCATTTCCAGGGCTTGACTCAGTTGGGCATTGATTGTGTTCTGAATATTTCATCTTTTCCTTTGTTATGAATTGAACTGGTGTCCCTCCAAGATATGTATTAAAATCCTAATGCCTGTACCTGTGGATGTGACCCTGTTTGGAAATAGTTTTTTTCTTTATGATAATGAGGTCATACCAGTGCAGGGTGGTCCTAAACCTAATCATTTCTGAGTTACAAAAAGAGCAAAATAAACACAGAGACACACACAGGGGGAAGACAGACTCCATGTGAACACTGTGTACAAGCCAAGGAATGCCAAGGAGCCAAGAGATGCCTGCGGCTACCAACACAGAAGAAATTGACATGGCTGAGACCCTGATTTGGACTGTTAGCCTCCAGAACTGTAAGAAAATAAACTTCTGGGTTTAAAGCCACCTATTTGTGGTATAGGCAGTCCCCAGGTTATGAACGAGATCTGTTCCTAAGTGTGTCCTTATTTGTAGGTAAGTTGGAACAGGTACATAGGTTCTTACTTAGCTTACTTGAGTGCAAGAAGGAGCCCTGGTAGCACACTGGTTAAGAGCTCGGCGGCTAGCCAAAAGGTCATCGGTTTGAATCTATCAGCAGCTCCTTGGAAACCCTATGGGGCAGTTCTACTCCATCCTATAGGGTCGCTATGAGTTGGAATTAACTAAACGGCAATTTTTTTTTTTTTTTTTTTTAGTGCAAGAAAAGGCTGGAGTCTTTTCAATGATTTAAAAGCTACACATGTAGCAAGTGACGGATTTGTTTCGAATACGGGTTGGTTCAATCATTTCAAAGTGAGGGCAATTCACATAACACTCAAGGACAAATATGAGTTCACCGCAAGTCGGATGTTCATAACCTGGAAAATTATTGTTTTTGTGTTACAGCAGTGATAACCAAATAAGACACCCAATAACTTCCTCTTTGAAGATGATAAACTAAAATACTTGTGTATTTCTATCATAAGAGTCTCACACACACACACACACACACACACACACACACACGCAAGGACACCCACACCTTATTTCACCTGTGGCCACTAAGTTGTTGTTGTTAGGTATCGTCGAGTTGGTTCCGACTCACAGTGACCCTATATGTACAACAGAGTGAACCATGGCCCGGTCCTGCACCATCCCCACGATCTTTGCTATGCTTAAGTCCATCCTTGCGGCCACTGTGTCAGTCTATCTCATTGAGGGTCTTCCTCTTCTTTGCTGACCCTCCACTTTACCAAGCATGATGTTCTTCTTCAGGGAATGGTCCCTCCTGATAATGTGTCCAAGGTATGTGAGACAAAGTCTTCTTCCTGTAGTCCAGCTTCTCATATTATTTGCTCAGCATACAGATTGAATAAGTATGGTGAAAGGATACAACCCTGACACATACCCTTCCTGACTTTAAATCACACAGCATCCCCTTTTTCTGTTTGAAAGACTGCCTCTTGATCTATGTGCAGGTTCTTCATGGGAACAATTAAGTATTCTGGAATTCCCATTCTTCAAAATGTTATCCATAATTTGTTATGATCCACACAGTCGAATGCCTTTGCATAATCAATAAAACACAGGTAAACATCTTTCTGATATCCTCTGCTTTCAGCCAGGATCCATCTGACATCTGCAATGATATCCCTGGTTCCACGTGCTCTTCCCTGTTGGCGTACTGCTGCAACTGCTTTTGAATGATCTTTAGCAAAATTTTACTTGCATGTAATACTAATGATATTGTTCGATAAATTTCACTATAACTACTATATTTTATTTATTCTCTCATAACTGACTTCTGTGGAAAAAAATATTCTCAGTTCTGTTTTTAGAAATATGGAAGACTAAGCCTTTACAGACCCCTAATCTGCTATCAGGAGCCCTGGTGGTGCAGTGGCTACCATATTTTTATGCAAATAACACGCACTTTCTACGTTTGTTTGCCAACCATGCCCTCACCCTGTGAGGTATTTCCATAAGCATGCTACGCTAATTATTTTTACATGTGGCAGTAAAAAATAAGCACAGTGCACTTAGAAAAATACCTAACAGGGGGAGGACATAGTTGGCAAAAAAATGTAGAAGGCTTGCATTATTTGCATAAAAAATACGGCTGAGAACCGAAAGTTCGGCAGTTCAAACCCACAGCCACTCTGCAGGAGAAAGATGTGGTACTCTACTTCCATAAAGATTACACCCTTAGAAACTCTATTGGGCAGCTCTACTCTGTCCTATAGGGCTGATATGAGATGGCATTGACTTGACAGCAATTGGTTAGGTATTAGTTTGAATCTGCTATCAACACTTGAAAATACTGAATAAAATATTAGAACAGTTATTAAAATATTCTCATATATAACATGCTTAAAAAGAAAGCTTGGAAATGACCCTGTAAAAGAAATAAAGAAAGCCTTATACAGACAAACATTAAGCATGTGAAATGTTTACACACAGTCCCAGAGAGATATTAAGTATATGGTACTCAGTCATTGGTCTAGCAAATGTGTTCTTCTCCATCCCTATTAGAAAGGAAGATTAGAAAGACTTCTCTTTCATGTGAGATGGACTAAAATAAACATTTATGGCTTTGTCCTTCAGTTATAAATGTAGTTCACAGGGACTTATACAATCTGGAAAATCTACAGAACATCCATTGGCCTACTTTATTGATACATCATGATAATTGAAACAGATTAGCAAGAAGTGGCAAATGCATTGTAGGCCATGGTGTGAGATAAACCCTATGCAGATTCAGGGGTCACCACCTTAGTGAATGTTTTAGAGATCTTGGAGTTGGGCACTGAGACACATACCCTCCAAAATACAGGACAAATTAATCCATTTCTATCTCCTAGCACTAAAAGTGAGATAAATACAAAGCAATTGTAAGGTCTGTGGAATTAGAGGAGCTAGAGGTTCTGATCCTCTTCCACAGAAGGAAACATTCTCTTAGGAGCATAGGAAGAGTGCTTCTAAAAACCAAGCTACACTTGTACCAGGTCATTTCAACCTCCTTGATCTTTACCTAGCAACATCAAGTGAAAAGACATGAAATGATAGGCACTACGCTTGTTCAAATCTTTCATGACCCACACTGTGATGGTTAAGATTGTGTGTCAACTTCCCTGGGCCATGATTCTCAGTGTTTTAATGTGATCACTCTTGTGATTGAATATACTGTGAGCAGCCAATCAGATGAAAGGGAGTCTCCTTGGGGGTGTGGCCTGCATCTGAATATATGCAGACGTTCTGGCTTTTTGCTCACTCTGGATCCTGTGGCTGCCTCCTGTCATCTCACCTCCAGTTCTTGGGACTTGAGCTGTCAGCTTATCTGTCAAACTTGGGATTCATCGATCTTCACAGCCTGTGAGCGGAGCCCTTCTCTCCGACCTGCTGATCTTGGGTTCGCCAGCCCCTGCAGCTATGTGAATCAGGAGAAAGCTCGTGGTCTTGCCTGCCAATCTTGGAATTTGTCAACCTTCACAGCCTGTGAGCAGGAACCCTGCTCTCCGACCTGCCGATCTTGGGCCTGCCAGCTTCTGTGGCTGTGTGACTTGGGAGAGGCCTCTACCCTGATCCACGGACTTTGGATGTTTTAGCCTCTACAATCATATAAGCTGTTTCCTTGATATAAATCTCTCTCTCTATATTTCTACGCTTTACTGGTTTTGCTTCTCTAGAGAACCCAGCTTGAGACACACACCTCATCTAATTCTGTGTTGAACACACAATAGTTGCACAATCAATACTTACTGACTGAACTTTCTTGTTGTTGTTAGGTACCGTCCAGTCAGTTCCGACTCATAGTGACCGTATGTACCACAGAACTAAACACTGCCTGGTCCTGCGCCATCCTCACAGTTGTTGTTATGCTTGAGCCCATTGTTGTAGCTACTGTGTCAACCCATCTTCTTGAGGGTCTTCATCTTTTTTCGCTGACCCTCTACTTTACCAAGCATGATGTCCTTTTCCAAGGACTGATCCCTCATGATAACATGTCCAAATTATATGAGATGTAGTCTCATCATCCTTGCTTCTAATGAGCATTCTGGTTGTACTTCTTCCAAGACAGATTTGTTTATTCTTTTGGCAGTCCATGGTATATTCAGTATTCTTTGCCAACACCACGATTCAAAGGCATCAATTCTTCTTTGGTCTTCCTTATTCATCATCCAATTTTCGCATGCATATGAGGTGACTGAAAATATCATGGCTTGGGTCAGGCACATCTTAGTCTTCAAGGTGACATCCTTGCTTTTCAACACTTTAAAGAGGTCTTTTGCAGCAGATTTGCCCAACACAATGTCTCTTGATTTCCTGATCGCTGGTTCTATGGGTGTTGATTGTGGATCCAAGTAACATGGAATCCTTGACAACTTCAATCTTTTCTCCACTTATCATGATGTTGCGTATTGGTCCAGTTGTGAGGATTTTTGTTTTCTTTAGGTTGCAATGTAATCCATACCGAAGGCTGTAGTCTTTGATCTTCATCAGTAAGTGCTTCAAGTCCTCTTCACTTTCAGCAAGCAAAGCTGTGTCATCTGCATAGGGCAGGTCTTCCTTCAATCCTAATGCCCCATTCTCCTTCATATAGTCCATCTTCTTGGATTATTTGTTCAGCATACAGATTAAATAAGTATGGTGAAAGGATACAACCCTGACACACATGTTTCCTGACTTTAAACTATGCAGTATCCCCTTGTTCTGTTTGAACAACTGCCTCTTGATCTATGTACAGCTTCCTTATCAGCACAATTCAGTGTTCTGGAATCCCATTCTTCACAATATTATCCATAATTTGTTATGATCTGAAGAAAATAAAAATCTAATAGATTGGTTAGCAGTGGGATACATGTAATTATACTAGGGAGCAGAATACTTCAAGGTATGTTAGAGATCTAAGAAATATTAATTGATTGAACTAGTGAATAAATAAATGGTGTATTCATTATTTTTATAGTCTCTGGTATTTTTATTATATATAATTTCTATGGTCACATTCATACACCTTTTTTTTTTTTTACTCAATTAATTATTGAGCATGTCCTTTGGTTAAAGTAGGAACTTAGTAAATACAAGTTGAATAGGGCACTGAGAGAATGAATAAATCCCTTATGGTAAGACGATTTAGGCACTGGGAAACACAAACATACACCCAATCATAGACGAGTCTGAGGACACAACATTCATGGGAACAAGTATGAAAAGGAATTAGATGTAACCACTGAACTCTGGTACCACAGAAGTTGGGAGGAGGGACTTAGTGTTGAGTAAGGATGGCTCCCTTTGGGAAGCTGAGCTCAAGTTAAAGGATGGGGTGGATGACAGGGGAAGAACACCAACATGGAAAAAATTTTGAAATAGACCAACTATGGGTTGGGCTGACTGAGAGAATATATCAGAAAAATAGTGGCAGAACATCTCAAAAGGGTTGGAGATTGAGCAGGATTTCATCAGGGACAACCCTACCATACTGCCTCCGGTCATGGGACTGAGTGAAGGTTTTCAAATGTGGGAAGGGAGGGACACTTCAGTAAGTTTAATTCTGAGACAACCTCAGAGGGAAAGAAGCTGGAAGTAGCAAGAACTATTTGGAGGTCATTTTAATAGTCTGGACATGAGTTACTAAGAAACTGGTCTATGACACAGTGGTGGACAAAGGAATAGAAACGGGAAGATGAATAGAAGTGACATTTCTGAGGAGGACATGCTGGCACACATCTTCTCTGGGGTCTTTTGTTCCTCCTGCTATTCCTCTGTGCCCTCTGCTCAAGTTAGATGTAAATGTTAAATGGTCAATATAGAAAATGATTCTACCCCAGTAAGTCAAGTTACAGAGCAGTTAATCAAAGGATAAATAAAGTTCTCAATCATAGGCAAAAACAATTAGAAATGCTGTAGTTGCCATTACTGAACAACCATTTATAAGCAACAATTTTTCCACTTTTATTAAAGGAGTAATCCAAAGACACTTTGCTGATAGACTATTAAGCATAACTGAAGGAGTTCTAGTAAAAAATATGGCAAGCCATTCAGATACATGACACAGAGCAGAATATTTTTACACAGTTATTCTAAACATTTAAACTCTACAAGATTAGTTCTCTAACATCTACAAAATAGCATCAATGTTTTCAAATTCAGTTGGTGAAATATGCAGTTTAATCTGCTTTCTATCTCCTTTACTCTCTATCATACACCCTCTATATGCCAAACTCTCTTCTTTGCTCTCTTTCACACATTCTATGCCAAAATCTGCATGTTTCTCTATCAGTTTGTCTAATTATATCTTGCATGCACATCTTCATTTTTATACCTATTAAGAGAAAGGTTGTGGTTCCAATTTCTCAACTAAATGTGACATATATTGAATGCGATATGCTAGAAATTTCAAGATACATAAAGATAAGAAAGCAAGTCTAAACTCTCAAGAAAATAAAAATCTAATAAATTGGTTAGGAGTGGAATACAAGTAATTATACTAGAGGGTAGAATACTTCAAGGTATGTTAGAGATGTAAGAAATATTAACAGTCTCTTTGGTAACTAACCTCCAAGATGTTCACTGATCATCCCCACCTCCTGGCATTCATGCTGTTGTGCAGTCCCATTCCACACTGAAATGAGTTCACTTATGTAACTAGTAGGATACTGCAGAAATGACAGTGTGTGACCTCCAAGACTAGGTCAGAAAAGACACTTCAGTTTCTGCCTGTACTCTCTCATGGACCTCATCATAAGAGAAAAGCCAATGGCCATGTTGTGAGGACACTCAAGCAGTCTTATGGAGAAGTCCACGTGGAGAGGAACTGAGTCCTCCTGCCAATAGCCAGCAATGACTTGGCAGCCACCTAAGTTAGTCAGCTTTGAAGCAGATCCTCCAGCTCTGTTTATAGATAACATTGCAAAGAATGGTAATTCCAGAACTATTAACTGTGCTCATGTGGAACCCATACATAGGCCATGAGGTAGTTACTCAAACGGAACAAGGGAATACTGCACGGTTTAAAATCAGGAAAGGTGTGCATCAGGGTTGTAACCTTTTACCACACTTATTCAATCTGTATGCTGAGCAAATAATCCGAGAAGCTGGATTATATGAAGAAAAACATGGCTCAGGATTGAAAGAAGATGCATTAACAACCTGAGATATGCAGACGACACAATCTTGCTTGCTGAAAGGGAAGAAGACTTGAAGCATTTACTGATGAAGATCAAAGAAAACAGCTTTCAGTATGGATTACACCTAAACATA
>NW_004443938.1:9367764-9397947 GCF_000243295.1 Trichechus manatus latirostris | reverse complement strand
CCTAAACATAAAGAAAACAAAAATCCTCACAACTGGACCAATAAGCAACATCATGATAAATGGAGAAAAGATTGAAGTTGTCAAGGAATCCATTTTACTTGCATCCACAATCAACACCCATGGAAGCAGCAGTGAAGAAATGAAAAGATACATTGCATTGGGCAAATCTTCTGCAAAAGATGTCTTTAAAGTGTTGAAAAGCAAAGATGTCACTTTGAGGACTAAGGTGCACCTGACTCAAACCAAGGTATTTTTAATTGCCTCATACGCATGTGAAAGCTGAACAATGAATAAGGAAGACTGAAGAAGAATTGATGCCTTTGAATTACGGTGTTGGTGAAGAGTATTGAATATACCACAGACTGCCAGAAGAATGAACAAATCTGTTTTGGAAGAAGTATAGCCAGAGTGCTCCTTGGAAGCCAGGATGGTGAGACTACTCTCACATACTTTGGACACGTTACCAGGAGGGATCAGTCCCTACAAAAGGACATCATGCTCAGTAAAGTAGAGGGTCACTGAAAAAGAGGAAGACCCTTGATGTGATGGGTTGACACATTGACTACAACAATGGGCTCAAACACCGCAACGATTGTGAGGATGGTGCAGGACCAGGCCATGTTTCCTTCTGTTCTGCAAAGGGTTTTTCTGAGTCAGAATCGACCCCACAGCACCTAACAACAACAACCGCCAGCCCAAGCACAAGTCAAGGCTTCAGATGACGACAACCCAGCCAACATCTTCATTATAACTTCTTGAGATACTCTGACCAAGAAGAATCCAGCTAAGCTGTTCCCAAATTCCTGACTGGCTGACATGGTGTGAGATAACATTTATTGCTGTATTAAGCCACTAAGTTTTGGGATCATATGTTACGTAGTGACATGTGACTAATACAAACTCCGAGAAGGAAGGCATGACATTTACATAGTAGACTGGAAAATCACTCATGAAGGTGGTGGTATTTGAAAGAGGATAAGGATTCCAGCACATGGCGATAGACGCAATAGTCCAGGTTGAATATAGAGAGTAACGTTGTAAATGTACCAAGCCTGGAAGGACAATGCCGAGTTATGTAGTGCAGCTGATTTTCCCTTTTATCCAAATTAAACAGAAGTATGTATTTAGGCATAACAGAATCATCTGAAATGCTATCAAAAGAAATGCAAGTTAGAAAAAAAATTAAGTAAATATCACTAGGAAGATGAAGAATAAAACTTTCTCACTTGAGGGGGGAAATTGGCCCTTAAATTTATTTTACACTTGACCCTTGAAAAGTCACAAGTTGTTTTTACAATATTTAGTTTGTGCAACAGTAATGATCAGGTTTCACCCCAGTTAGCAATCTTTCAAAGCTCTATATAAAATTTCTGAACAAGAAGAACTATGACTCCTGGGAATTTAATAAAGCACTGGATTAGATAAAAATAATTAGAGGAAAGCTCTTCATAAATAACTTGGATTTATCTTCTTAACCAGTGTCACTTTAAATCCCTTTTATTTAGTTAACTATGGTTTATAAACAATAAATAAATACATGGTTGAAATCTCAGAAACCAAATGCATTTTCGTATCATCTATGTTTAGCAAATTTATCTGCTAATTGCCTAGCTGCACTCCTCACAAAGAAGTATCTGACATGGCATCTGCCCGCAGAAATGCAAGAACTAACATTTCAGCCCACATATGTCGTATGAGTTCATTAAGTGACTTAGCCAAGCGAGCAATCCCAGTCACTGGAGAGGCCTCTGATCTCAGATACTAATATATAGACTCAACTTTTAGAAATTAAAATGAGCTTCAACAGTTGAACAACCATCAAAATTCCTTCCAGTGGCCGGATGTAAAATCTTGCAGTAAGTTCAAGTGCTCACGAGTCTGCTTGGTATCACAGTCCTATGAAGGCCCTGGAAAATCCTCAGCAAACTCAGTAAGGACTGCCTCCAATTTCCAGTTCACACTGCTTTCTCCAGACCTCTCTGTTGCACAAAAAAGGGTTTACCTCATCTCTGAAAGCTTACCTCCAGAAGTCCTAATATCTCAGCACGTATGTCATGGATTGAATTGTGTCCCCCAAAAATATCTGTCAACTTGGCTAGGTCATGATTCCCAGTATGGTATGATTGTGTACCATTTTGTAATCTGATGTGATTTCCTTATGTGTTATAAACTCTATCACTCTAATGTAATAAGATGGATTAGTGGCAGTTGTACTGATGAGGTCTACAAGATTAGATAGTGTTTTAAGCCAATCTCTTTTGAGATATAAAAGAGAAAAGTGAGCAAAGACACACGGGAACCTCTTAACACCAAGAAAGCAGTGCTAGGAGCAGAGCACGCCCTTTGGACCTGAGGTTCCTGCTCAGAGAAGCTCCCAGACCAAGAGAAGACTAATGACAAGGACCTGCCTCCAGAGCCGACAGAGAAGAGAAAGGCTTCCCCTGGAGCTGACACCCTGAATTTTGACTTGTAGCCTACTCTATTGTGAGAAAATAAATTTCTCTTTGCGAAAGCCATCCCCTTGTGGTATTTCTGTTATAGCAGCACTAGACGACTAAGACAACATACAACTTAAAAACCAAATAAACCCAAGACCGTTGAGTCAACCCTGACTCATAGTCACCCTGTAGGACAGAGTAGAACTGCCCCTTAGCGTTTCCAAGGCTGTAATCTTTACGGGAGCAGACAGCCATGTCTTTCTCCCAAGGAGCAGCTAGTGGGTTTGAACCTTCGACTTTCTGGTAAGCAGCCAAGCAATTAAACACTGCACCAACAGGGGTCCTCCATATACAACTTTCCCAAGGTAAATTATTTTTTTATTTTGGTAAAATACCTACAACAAAACATTTCAACCATTTTTACAGTACAGTTCAGTGACATTCATTCTATTCACCATGTTGTGCAACCATCACCACTTTTTTTCCAATTTTTTCATCCTCCTTAACAGAAACTCAGTGCCTCTTAAACAATAAGCCTCCATTCCCCCCTCCCCCAGCCTCCGGTGACCACTAATAAGCTTTGGTCTCTATGCAATTGCCTATTCTAGATATTTCATGTACTTGGGTTCATATAATATTTGTATCTTGTGTCTGACATACTTCAGTCAGCATAAGGTTTTCAGGTTCATCCACATCATAGTACAGTCAGAACCTCGTCTCTCTTTACGTTATATTTCCTTGTATGGATATATCACATTTTGTTTTTCTACTCGAGGTAAATACTCTTTTAGGTCTAGATTTTTCACTTTCATTTACCTATTCCACTAATATCTGAATAAGGAAGACCAAAGAACTGATGCCTTTGAATTATGGTGTTGGCAAAGAACACTGAATATACCATGGACTGCCAGAAAAACAAACAAGTATGTCTTGGAAGAAATACAGCCAGAGTGTTCCTTGGAAGGGAGGATGGCAAGACTTCATCTCACGTACTTTGGACATGTTATCAGGAAGGACCAGTCCCTAGAGAAGGACATCATGCTTGGTAAAGGAGAGGGTCACTGAAAAAGAGGAAGACCCTCAACGAGAGGGAATGACACAGTGGCAGCAACAACGGGCTCAAGCATAGCAATGATTGTGAGGATGATGCAGGACTGGGCAGTGTTTCGTTCTGTTGTACACAGGGTTGCTATGAGTCAGAACAGACCTGACAGCACCTAACAACAACAACAAGCCATGTCACCGTTCTGTAAAAGTGAACAAGACAAGGTCCATCCCCTCAAGGAAGTAATGGTCCTATTGGGTTGAAGACAGATAAGTAAGTATCTCATAGAGTGGTACTTGCTACCAGAGAGAAGAGTTTGGAGCCACCTAACCCAGTCTCATGGGACTGGAGAAAGGGGTCCCAAGACAGTTCATGCCTCATTGCATTCAATCCACACTCAGAGAAGATACTCAGCACACGATACGGTTTTGTTCGTTTATAAAGTCTTTTAGTAAAACATTATATAAAATGACATAATAAATGTGTTATAAAGAAAACAATTAAGAAAGTATGAATTCTCTATATCCTTCCTAAATGACAAAATTCCCTTTGCTCTTCAATTATCATCTAGTATTCTATATCCCATCCGTGGCATTAAATGTTATTGATTTTAAGAGTTTCTCATCTCAGTATTTGTTCCAAAGTTTGATCCCACTGATAAGTGCCCTTAATAATTTGCAAATGCTCTTGTCATTAATGTACAGCTTTCTCTCTTAAAAACAACCAGATTGTACACATCCTGTGTTTAATCTACTCACCAAAATATTCTTAATTCTCATATATAGTCATGACTTTCGAGCTCCACAGGCATATTGTCAGCACTGGGACAAAACCTTGACTTCACGTATATTGAGAAGAACTGCTTTATATAAGGCATTTTTCCTGTGGCTATCTAGGGATTTCTTTACTTCAAAGCTCCCAATCAAATTAATTATATCCTTGTCATGTTAACCTATTCGGCGCACCGTCACGTAGAAAAATATGAAAATTTCAGGTATCAGCCACTTTTTCTGTTCAGACATATTTATTTTCAACATATACTTGTTGATTTTGAAAGTCTTATAATATTAAGATACTCATGGCACAGTGGTTAAGTGCTTGGCTGCTAACCGAGAGGTCGACAGTTCAAACCCATCAGCTGTTCCGCAGGAGAAAGATGTGGTGGTCTGCTTCTGTAGAGATTTATAACGTTGGAAACCCTATGGGGCAGTACTACTCTGTCCTACAGGGACACTAGGAGTCAGAATCGACTTGATGGCAATGGTTTTTGTTTGTTTGTTTTCACTTTCTAAGTATTATTAAAATAGTTGGGTGAAGATACAGGGTTGTGGTTTTTGTTTGTGTCAAGTCGATTTTCAACTCTTGGTGATTCCATGTGACAGAGCAGAACTGCCCTATAGGGTGTTCTAGGTTGTAATCTTTACAGAAGCAGTTAGCCAGGTTTTTCTCCCACGGAGCCACTGGGTGGGTCTGAAATGCCAAACTTTGGGTTTGCAGCCGAGTACTTAAACGTTGTGCCACCAGGGCAGAAGAAGTGTAATGCTTTCTAGAGCAAACTGGGTTAGGTCTTTCCTTGTATATAATTGTGTATTGTTGAGACAGTCTGGGCTCCCCCACCTCCCTAGCACCCTTCTTGCTGAGACCCAAATCAGCACCACCCTATCTCCACTTCCTTCCCTCACCCTTCACCCCTGTCCAGCCCAGTGAGCATACCACTCCAATACTGTTCTAAAATGCTCTTCATAATGGCAGTTCTTGGTCCAAATAATTGAACTAATTACCCAGTGCCAATGTATGAACCCAAACCAACCAAACCCGTCGCTTTCCAGTTGATTCTGACTCATAGTGACCCTATAGGACAGAGAAGGATTGCCCCATAGGGTTTCCAAGGCTGTAATTTTCAAAGAAGCAGACTGCCCCATCTTTCTCCAGTGGAAAGGCTGGTGGGTTGAAATAGCTGATATTGGCTAGCAGCTGAGTGCTTAATTACTGCGCCACCAGGACTCCTCCAATGAATGAAAGCCCCAGGCTTTCCTCCATTCTTTCAGAACCTTCCAGAATCCAGACCTGGCCTACTATTCGAAAAGTATCTCCCACTCTTCCACCCACCAAACCCTCTGTTCCTCTCACCCCAGTCTCTTCACTTTCTGAGCTGCTTTTATTTTTTCTTATTCTCTTATTCCTATGTGTGAGATTCTTCCTAATTTTCTTCATTTTATTAATAAGAAAGAAAATCAAGGTTTAGCTCAAATTCGACCTCTTCCAGGAAGTATTTTTCCAATAAAACTCTAGTTAACATAGATCCCCCTACCCCTTTCCTGATTTCCTGAATGCTTATGTTTACAAAGTATTGTTTATATATTATATTCAACTTAGTATTTCATTGCATATCATTTTGCATTGTTCTCCACCTATTTTATTAACCTATTTCTGGTCTCCCAGACACAATCGGAAGGCACCATGTGCTTTTTGCTGTGCTAGGTGTGAGGAGAGGCTATATAGTTCTTGCCCTCAAGGAATGCAGTTCTATGTGCGATAGCTCAGTTTGGGAGAACTAATGACAGGCAAATTAATTCAATGCTGGTCAGTCAGGGAATGTTTCCTGAGAGAAGAAATATAAAAAAAATTAAGGCCTAAAAGGACAGATTGGTTAGCCTGACCAAGAATCCAGACGGGAAGTGACGATAATATGTGATAACGTTAAAAATTGAACAAAATTAGTTGATGTTAGGGAAACATGTAATAGACTTTTCTAATATTCCCTAAGTCTTTATCAAAGTTCTGAATTCTTCCATAAATTAGAAATGAGACTAAAAAGTAATGATACTTCTTCCACTAGCCACATATATAAGTCTATGTTCTAAGTTTATAGTAATATCTCAATGTAGTTGAATTGGGTTCCATTACTTATAACATTTTGAATCATTAACAATAGCCAAACTATGCAAAACAAAAATATGAAGCCAGAGTTACAAAAGATATTTAATGACACATTAATTTCCTCCAGATGGTGTCAATCTTTGAAGATATTTATTTGACTTTGGTATAGCTCACATATTTCTAAATCTAATTATTGTTGACAGGTTGAAACTAAACATAACCCATTCGCTTCAGGAAGTGTTAGATTTTAAATGTTACAATATAACAGCATATATTAGAAATTAAAAAATAAAACATAAAATTTTCTTTTAAATTAAGTTAAAATATCGGAAGATGAAGCAAGGTCAACTTTGCTTTTATAGAAATTTATGATAATTATTCTGTTTACCAGTAACACCCAAACTCTTCTTTCCTATCCCCCCCACCCATTAATAGAATTAGTTTTTTTCAGGGATGCTCAAAATTGTCAAAGTCCATGTACTTCAGGTTATAATCTCTCAGAGCCCATGCTAGATTGTCAAAGAGTATAGCCAGAGAAAGCTGAAACCAGATTTGGCATCGAATGGTTTCTGGGTCACATCATTTGCATAGAGCTTTTGCGCTGTGGAGTACTTAGCTGTTGGAGATGCCATCCGTAATATATGCCACCTCATGCCTATATCTTGTCTTTGTTTTTAACTCTGTGAAAAACAGCTAGAAGCAGAAAACGCCCAGGTCCACTGCCACAGCATCCTGCTAAATTGAGCAAGATAGGAAGACAGATGTTGTTTAGATAAGAACCCCACTGTGAAATAAATTGTTCCAGCGTATCCCCAAATCTCCTGACAGAAATATTAATGTGCACAGAAGCAGTCCAGTGGCTCTGAATGTTAGGAGCTATTTAACAAAAGAAATTATTACGGACACTCGTTGGTTTCAAAATCATACATCTTTTGCTGCCCGCTCCATGCACAGAGCATTTCACTTTGGTCTTTTTTAATTCATTAAATGAATGAATAAATGAATGAATTTTTATTCATTGAATGAATGAATGAATATTAATAGAATGTCAGGACGTCCATCCCTTTTATGAGAGAAAAGTGGGGAATCAGGCCTTCGGAAGCAGAGTAGTTTGAAATGAAGGACGTGCCTGAGAGACTGTGGACAACTTCAAACAGTTCTGCAATGAAAAATTCCAGATGAGGAGGTATTGTGACATTTCTCAGGTATCATTAGATGGATTTTCTGACTTGCATTAAATCATAAACGTAATTTAAGAATTTGCAGAGCATAGTAGATTAAATTAATTTCTAAATTTAGTTGGTTGTTTTACATACAGTCAGAAGATCAGTATATTAGCATTCCAAAAGTATTTCTCCCAAAATAATAAAAGTCAATATGGAATAGTATTACTAATCCAGATGAATTCATGTACCAACCCGAGATCAGGGAGTTCACGCAAAGACGTAGTGCCCAGCACATTCAAGGCAGTTGGAGTTGTGGGGTAGGAGTGGGGTGTTGGAAGAGATACTGGGCGAGGGTCCATGAGCTGGCCATGCACAGGCTGGTGGGCAGCGGGACCATGGTTTCTGTAAAATGAGGATCTGGGAAATGAGAAGATTAGACCTGAGAATGTCAAAAGACGTTTCGGACGCTGAGATTTTATAATCTTCAGTTCGTATGATCACAACATTTCTTCCTCAGCGTAAGCTTGCGAAACTTAAACTCTGCTTGGAATGATATGCAAAAGACGATTCATATTTAGGATTCCAGCTTTATACGATCTCTTAAACCAATGCATGTGCCACTTGCAAGTGTAAGAAATGGGATTTCTGGAGATATTACTTAGCGGAAGACTTGTGAGGGAGGTCCAGAACCAGCACATTTGTGGAAAATCAGAAAAACGTATCTTGATATTAAAAAGAAAAAATTATATACTTTTCAACACCCAAACATTAAAGAAGTTTTAAAGCTCTTTTTAAAAAATTTCCATAAAGTCAGCTGCCCCTGGAAGCAGGCAACCTCAAGGAGGAGTGCCTGGAGGACAGAGGCTCCAGGCCATCCTGAGTCAGGTGCCCTACCTTGGTGCCCAGGCTCCCACGTGCCCTTAACTCACTAACAGCCATTTACCAGAATGGATTCCATTAATTTGTTTGTTTATGTTCTCTTTAGACCAGAGGTCCACAAAGCACGGCTGCGGCCCAAATCTGGCCCACAGCCGGGTTTTTTAAGTAAAGATTTATTGGAACACAGCCACAATTACTTACGTACTGTCCATGGCTGCTTTTAAACTCATATCGACCCTATAGGACAGAGTAGCACTACTCCATTGGGTTTCCAAGGAGCGGCTGGTGGATTCAAACTGTCAGCTATAGCTGCTAACCACTGCGCCACCAGGGATCCTTCTGCACTACAACAGCAGAAATGAGGGGTTGAGATAGACTGTATGGGTCCACAAAGCCTAAAGTACTTTACTATCTGGGCCTTTACAGACGAGTCTGCTGACTCGTGCTCAAGACTGTTGACTCCTGGAACACAAGGACTAACTTTTGTATCCCCAGGGCTTGGTATGGCTGGTGTTTCGTAAATGTTTATGTTCACGGGATTCACCAACTGGCCGATCAAATGGAGGAACGACTAAGAGAGAGTAGGGAGACAAAGGGAAAGCAAAGAGAAGTGACAGAGCGCCAAAGACCAACAACTTTTACAGTGTCAAGAGGTGTGCACGAGGCTACTGACTGTGAGCGAAGACATCGAAACCACTTTTCAAGGTTGCAAACGTCTCCCTTCACTCAGGCCACTCTGTCAACTAAGCTATTCTGGCCCCATCCAGAGAGCTGACCACCGTGTGGCAAGTGTCCAATCCTTCCAACTCTCACACGATGGGAAAGAAAGGGCAAAAAGAATTTGAAGAGGGCGAATCGGACAAAGAACATGCGTGTGCCTTTATTTAACAAATGAGTATTGAGTGTTTACTGTGTGCTAGGGATCACCTTGGACACAGGGCTTCATTGTCCCTTCAAATTGGAAGGGATAGACAATAAGTAAATAAAAAAATAGTTAATAAAAAATGATGACAAGAAAATAAAATGGAATCATGTGACAGTGACTGGGAGGGAAAGCCTGAAGAGATGGCATTGTCACTGATCCCTGAACGGCAATAGGCAGCCAGCCATGACTGTATCTGAGGCAAGAAGGAGCCAGGTGGAGGGGACAGGGAGTGAAAGTCCCCTGAGGCAGCAGCAACTGGGCATGCCTGAAGAGCTCATGGAAGGATCAGTGTGATGGGCAAACAGAGAGCAAGGAAGGGGGAGAGTGGGGCCAGATGAGTCAGAGGAGACCCGAACAGGCGTGTGGGGCCTTTTAGGCCATGTGAGCAATTTGACACTTAACAAAATGGGGAGTCAATACAAAATTTAAGCAGGGAGGCAGCATAATGTCACAAACAAAACACAAATGATAGTATGTGCAACTCTTCTTCAAATTTTGTATTGTCTAAGAGTCAAAGTTTGTGTAGGAGTCTCTGGGTAGTGTAAACTGTTTACATGCGTGGCTGCTAACTGAAGAGTTGAAGGTTCAAGTCTACCCAGAGGACCCCTGGAAGAAACTCTTGCCAATCTACTTCCAAAAATTCAGCCACTGAAAACCCTATAGAGCAGTTCTACTCTGACATATACGGGGTCACCATGAATCAAATTGACTGGACAGCAACTTTTTTTCTTTAACCTTTATTACAGAATGGATTGCAGTGTGGTAAGAGAGGAAGGGCAGATGATCTATGGACCCTGTTGAGTCATCCTGGGAAGAGAAGATGGTGGCCTGGACCAGGGATTGGAGAGGAAGAGATATGGACAGACTGACAATTTGTCTGGGAAGTAAAGCCTCTGCAGTCTCCTACCTAACTCATTTCCTTTATTACTAACCTTTGCAGATTTCTCCATATTTAGGAAAACTCACGATTGTGTCCCAAAATCCAAGGGACAGCTATAATAAAATTAACACTTTCAATTTACTTTATACAAAAATGGAGACGTTCTGGTGCTTTCTAAACAAATTTAATTCAAAAGTTTTGGCTAGGGCCTAAATGAAATGATAATGAGTCTGCTAATAAAACTGTACATTAATAACATTTTAAAATTATAGTTCTTTTATTCATCCAAATAGTAGCTATTGATCTTCTATAATGGGCCAGGCACTAGGCATGGTTCTGGTCATAGAACAAGACATACATTGTCCCCTGCCCTTGTGGAGTGATGGAACAGGCACTGTAACCCATTATAGGGTCACTATGAGTCAGAATGAGGGGCCCTGGTGGTGCAGTGCTTAAGTGCTCAGCTGCTAACCAAAAGGTCAGCGGTTCGAACCCACAAGCTGCTCCGCAGGAGAAAGATGTGGCTGTCTGCTTCCGTAAACACTTACAGCCTTGGAAACACTATGGGGCAGTTCTATTCTGTCCTATAGGTTGCTATGGGTTGGAATCAAGTGGATGGCAGTGGGAGTCAGAATTGAATCGATGGCAGTGGATTTGGTTTTGGTTTTTTGGCCAACCCATTGTGGCCAGGATGGAGGAAACTCAGTGAGGCTAGTGGGGGGAAAGGACAATATTTGGTATCTTCTCACAGGGGCTGATGTTGGAGACAGAGAAGAATTGGAGAGATCCAAGATATTTAGGAAGCAAAATTGATGAGATTCAGAAATTAATTAGCCTGAGGCAGAGAGGGGATTCAAGCATTACGCCTGGCTTCTCTTTTTAAACATTCATTGAGTGCTTATACTGTGCCAGGATTCCTGCGAAGTGCTTTCTATGCATTATTCACTTTAATCCACTGTATGATACGGGACCCTGGAGGACAAGCCCACTCTGTACTTTCTCTTGCAATCTCACTACCCAATGCTGGGCCTTGAGCATAGAAGAAGTTCTAAAAAATTTTGTTAAATGAATGAATTGATGACTCTCCCTCCACCCACTCCAACAACAACGATGAAATTCCCAACCATGTAGGGACAGGTGAGAAAATTGAAGGTTACAGACCTGCAGAGTGTTTCTGGACCACAGCTCGTAAGTAACAGAGCAGACATGGGCATCGACATCACTAATGCTGCGCTCAAATTCTTCAATACTACACTACACTGCATTGGTCTGCTAGGTGGACGTTGGTGGCATTTGCTGATGTAGATAAAAAAAACTGGAGGAGGAGCAGGACTGGAAATATGGGAAGAAGATTTCTTTCAGTTCTAGACTTGCTGAGTTGGAGATGCCTTTGGTATATCCAAGTGGATATGTACAGAAATCAGCTTAGTGTGTGGTTCTTAAACCGAGGAGAAAGATCTGAGCTGGGAAATCATCTTGGGATCCTGTAGTCATAGATGATGATCATTGTCATGGAGATAGATGGGGTCCCTCACGGATAATGTGTAAAATGAGGAGAGGAGGTACAGTACGGTGAATTACTTAATATGGCTCTTCTAGCCATAGTCTTTGTGATTTTCACACAATGATTGGGTGGAACTATGTAAATAAGGTGTAAGGAACCTCTGATGGTTAGGGTTATGCGTCAACTTGGCTGGGCCATGATTTTCAGTGGTTTGGCAGTTATGTAACAATGTAGTCATCCTCCATTTTGTGCTGTGTAGTAAATCTTAGCCTCTATGTCTGTGGTTATGGTCCCATTTGGGAGTGAGTTGTCTGTTATATTAATGAGGCAGGATTAGGGTGGGATGTATTTTGAGTAGCTGCCTGACTAGAAGGTGTGACTCAAGTCACCATCCTTACCCCAGTCACCACCCTTACCACCCTAATTCAAGTCATGCCCTTGATTCACACCTTTTATCTTACAATAAAAGGAGACAGAAGCAAACGGGGAGGGGCGCACTAAACCAATAAGAAGAGCTAAGAGTGGAGAGTGAAATTTGGACCCTGGATTTCTGTGCTGAGAACCTCCTAGACCCAGGAGACAGAGAGCTGTAACACCGGAGATGGCGCAAGACAGTGACAAGTGGCAGCAAACATGGCAGAGAACCAGCAGCAGCAGAACCAGGAGACTGGTGTGAGACAGCACAGTGGGCTTCCTGAGCCACGGTGCAAGGTGGATACAGTGAGTGTGCCAACCCACGGAGTGTGAGAGCTGAGTGCCTTCAGAAAGGAGGCTTCTTGGCAAAGTGGGCTGCCTCCTGGCAATTGTCAGCAGAGCTAGGCTCACTGACCCACAAGTGAGAAAGCTGAGCGCCTTTGGATGGAGGCTTACTGGTGGAGCTAAAGAGATTTTTAACACTTGCCTGAGCAGGACAGACGCCAGGATATGGCTAAGGGGCCAAGGGGCCATGAGGTCAAGGGGCTGAAGGGTCCAGGGCTGGAGAGAGAGGCCTGCCTGCAGGCACGACTGAGAAGAGGTGGTCCAAATCAAAGAAGTGTATCCTGAGTTGTACCTGATCCTCACTTGTAACCTGTTACTTCCCTAATAAACCCCATAATCGTGAGTATTGTCTTTGAGTTCTGTGTGGCTATTGCAACAAATTATCGAACCCGCAGAGAAGTTGAGAGTGCCATGGGAGGAACAGCTGGTAAAAAGGGGTTGGAGAGAAGAAGTATATCTAACCTCTCCCTCATCAGAATCAGCCTTGGGCTGGTGATCTTGATTCTCTTTCCCCTCTGTGATGTTAGAGGTGGTCAGGCGCTGCTGCTACTCCATTTTTACAGGAGGTGATTCCAAAGAGACTCCCAAAGAACACTGACATTCAGCTGGAACTTGCTTGATTAAGGAGTTTAACTTACTGTGCTGTAAACATGAAATAGCTTTACTTTGTTCCAGTACCTGATAGAACTGGGTTCTGTCAAACACAGCTCCACTGCTGGGCACTGGGCTCCCTTAGCAATATCTCAGCCAGATACCATGACTTTCAGTCACTTTTAGTTATTAAATAGTCTAATGTTGGTAACCTAGCCTTAGACCAGCCCATTCTAAACTTCAGTCTCATGCTGCACTCAGAACTCTCTCCCCGCCATGGTGAAGGATAGGAAGGGGGCTCTAGCTGCTCAGAGTGGGCTTGGAAAGACTGGCTGGACTAAGGATGTTTATAATTCATTAACCCAGGTTCCAGGGTGAACGATGGAAATATCAAGAAGGAATTCCTCTTTTTCTTGCCTTCCCCTGGAATTTGCTGAATACAAGTATGTGTTGCCCTTTTTCCCTTCTTCATACAACAAATAGTTGTGTTGAGGATTAAAGGTTGAGCAAGTCAGATTAGGTTCTGCTCCACCTTCACTTTGCAGATTCCAAAGGAAGACAACATACTTGAACAAGAAATAACTGGTAATCAGAGTGTTACAAAGAGTTGCAAAGACTCAGAGGAGAAGAGTGGAGTAGGAACAGGTGGACCTACCTAGCCTGGAGGTGCAATGAAGACTACCTGGAGGAAGAGATATTGTCCTCAAGACAGAAACTAGAGTGAAGCTTTTAAAAAGAAAGTGAGTGCCTGTCACTGCTCCACTCAAATGCTGCACAGGCTGCCCATGTCATTCAGGCCAAAGGCCCATGTTCTACAATGGCCTTACTTCGCTTGGTCTTCCAGTGTGACCAGGCTGCCACGTCATAGCTCCCTTCTTCTCTTTTTCCACTCACTACTGCAGCCCCCTGAGCTGTGGGCTGATCCTCAGACTTGCTACTCACTCTGACTCAGGGCCTGGGCCCTGGTTCTTCCTTCTGCCCAGTGTTCTTCCCTCAGATACTCACATGCTCACACCTGCCCCTTCACCTCTCCCTTCCAATGGCTTCTCTTCCGTGAGCCCCTCTCTGACAACCTATTTAAGCCTCCCATCCTGTATTCCCAGCCCCTAATCCTAACCCAGCTTTACTCCTTCTTTCCACAGCATTAACATCTCCCGCAGTGGATTTGGGAATCCCTGGGCGGTGTAATGTGGGAGAAAGGTGTGGCCATCTGCTCCCCTAAAGACTTACAGCCTTGGAAACCCTATGGGGCAGTTCAACTTTCTCCTATAGTGTTGTTGCTGGTTGAAATTGACTTGATGGCGATAGGCTTGGTTTTGGCTTTTGTGCGCTGCAAATGGTTATGCACCAGTCTACTAACCAAAAGGTTGGAGGTTCGAAAGGCTTGGTGACCTGCTTCCAAATGATCACAGCCTTGAAAACCCGATGGAACAATTCTGCTCACATCGGGTCACCATGAGTTGGAATCAACTTTTGACAGCAACTTTTTTTTTTTTTTTGTTGGCAGTAGATTTGCATTATTGTTCCCCGTGCTTTATCCCTCCTTGTTTCCACACCCTTTGCCAGAAGCAGAGTATAAACACCATCCCATTGCTATAGGACTGCACTGTATGACTTGCTTTGGCCAACAGGATGCTAGTGGGTACGGTACAAACAGGCATATGAAAAGCACCTGTGCAGTTAGGCTTGCCCTCGTCTCGTTCCTGCCCTTCATCGTGAGAAGAACTTTCCTTTGGTACCACTGGCCCAAGGTGTTGGACGCGTTGAGAACACCTGGAAGCATCCACTGCCTAAAGCTGAGCCCAGCTATGCACAGCCCAGAGCAGCTCAACCCCAGGTGACCCATGGACCTGTGAGTGAGAAACCGTTGACTGTCACATGCCAGTGAGATTTTGTGGCTGCTTCTCGCTCTACTGTAGCTGACCAGTGACTGCTAATAAAATGTAATCCTTTACTGTCTTTACTGCTTGCTGTCTGCCTCTTATCACTAGAATGTGAAACTCATGAGGGCAGGAGTCTTTGCTCACTGTTGTATCCCATGTTCCTGGTACATTAAAACATATAACAAAAAGTTGCTACTCTAACTCATGGCATCCCCACGTGTTTCACACTAGAGCTGTGCTCCGTAGGGTTTTCAAAAGTAGATCACCAGACTGTTCTTTTGAGGTACCTCTTGGTGGCCTCAGTACCCGAGTGCTTACTGTTTTGAGTACCGAGGGACTATGCCTGGCATATAACAGGTACTTAATATACATGTGTTTAATAAATGAAGACTTTAGTCTGGATTCTCAAACATGACCACACCATGAGTAGGAGAACTCTGTAGTGTTCTGCTTCACTGATAGCAAGGAAAGAAGGAATACAAAAAGAAGCAGGCGTAGCTCATGGACAAAGGTCATGATGGGGCCTGTTGGAAAGGGTTGTGTCAGCTCAGAAGGTGGCACTGCTTATGGGGGACCCAAGCTGCTGGCACAGAAACACCCTGACCGTTATCTTGTCGAGCAGGTGGACGTTGAGTGCACCATTCAATTTCAATAGGGTAAATGCTTGTTGAGAACTCCATGGTCCTATAAGAGCAATGAGAAGCTCTGAGTACCTTCTCACCTCCCAGGGGACTGAGACCCCCTAATGGCATGTTTGCAGGCCTGAGAGAAGAGACCTGGCTGACGTTGACTTGGGGAGATGAGGCAGCAGGACTTACCGTGCAAAGCTATGGTGATGCTAAGGTGACCCGATCAACACACAGCACTGCTGTGTATATCCTGCCCCATATTCCCAGGTTTCAGAACAGAATCCTCTGTGGCAGCTCCTCTACCAGCCCCTCTGCAGGGATGCGACAGGGGCTGGAGACCCTCATCCAGCACCTGCAAGGACATCTGAGGCTGCCTCTCTGCCATGAGTCTCTGCACCCTCTGTGTCCCCTTCCTGCCCTGCCATCAGTGAGGGTCGATCCACAAGGAGAATGAGAAGGTGGCTTCTTGGAAGGATTGAAGGAAATTCTGGTGGTTGAATACCTGGGAATAAGGTTAACAATGTATAGAAAACAATTTGTAGCCCAATTGCAGTAACACTTGGCTCTATTTATTTGGAGTGCACTTGGTTGAGTCTAGACATTGGCTCAGCACCACACTGGGTTTTAGACTTTTGTAACAACAACAAAATACTGTGTAGTTTCAAACATCTCCCAGCATTTGAGAAAACAAAAAGAAAATAAGATTTCTATATTGTATTTTCCATAAGCAATTGCTCCCTCTTCGGCTCTGCTCCAGTGTAAGCGCCAAATCCATGACTCAACCATAAAGCCTTGTACTTGCCACATCTGTACACAGGTCTTCAGGACTCTCCACGTGGACAGCAAAGAAACTAAGACGAGTAACACAGGTTACATAATGGTCAAGGGTGACATACTGGCTTGGTATCAATCAGACTATGGATTTCAACTCACAATCACGAGAATCTACGTTATCCTAGTGCCCAGTGAAACACAATTCCACTTTACCTCGTGTTTCAAAGGAATATAAATTGGAGAATGTTAAAGTTCAATGTGAGGCATCTGTATACAATCATGAATTATCTGCCTGAGCTACTGAAGACACAGTGTGTCTCAATTCACAGCTGTTACATTAGAAACATCTTCCCCGAGTCAATAAATTCCTTCCTCCCCTCAACTTGAAGCTTCCTGCTCTTTGTTTTTCACTTAAAACTAAACCAAAAACCAGATGCCATCGAGTTGATTCCGACTGATGGCGACCCCAGGTGTGTCACAGTAGAACTGTGCTCCATAGGGTTTTCAGTGGCTGTGAGCTTTCAGTAGATTGCCAGACCTTTCTTCTAGGTGCCTCTGGATGGATTAGAATCGCCAACGTTTCAGTTCTTGTAGCCGAGAGTTTAACCATACACGCCACCCAGGGACTTCTTTTTTATTTTACCCCATGATAAATTATACGCCTCTCCAATACCCATCCTCACACGCCTCGCACGCTGATCAGATCAGAAGCGTTCTGAGGGCGCCACCGAGGTCATTCAAGGATGCCTTCCTCCTGTGACCTGTCTGAGCTCATGTGGACCTGCACACACAAGTACACAGGTACACGCACAGGCACTCACAAAGTCCCCATTTGCCTTTTCATCTTTGGGTGACTACATCCCTTCTCTCTCTTGTGGCTGTATTCAGTCTTTCCTGGGGGCTTGCTCTCCATAGGCCCCTGACTGAACCCTTCACCCCGAGTCCCTTCCACAGCGCTATCCTCACGCTTCCGTTCTCCTGCTTCTTTCCCTCTACAATGAGGCAAGGCTCCTGCCATTTTCCAAAGCACAGGACGATTACCATTGGCTGTGTCTACCTGTTGCCATCAAATCAATTCCGACTCATGGTGGCCCTACAGGACATTGTAGAACTGCCCTATAGGGTTTCCTAGTCTGTAATCTTTATGGAAGCAGACTGTGCATGTTTCTCTCGCAGAGCGGCTGGTGACATCAAACCACTGGCCTGTCTGTTAGCAGCTTAGCTCTTAACCACTACATCACCAGGGCTCCTTCTGGCTGTATCTAGATGCCTGGTATTTGAGAAGAATCAGCGGTGAAATGAAGAGGGCCGTATCCTGACATCCCAGTTCCACCTGGGATGGAGCAGGGTCTCACTCACAGACGCCGCAGGAGTGCCGATGGGCAGAGGGATTCCCAAAGAGTCCTGCTTGGCTCCCTGCAGCTTCTGCCTGCTTGCCAGTCCATCTTCCTGCTATTCCACCTGGAGGATGGCTCTGCTCATCTCCCACACTCCCTAGCACAGGCCTCTCAGGATTTGCTCATGACCAGAAGTAGATCAAAAAAAGAAATTCTACTATAATGTTGGAGGTTGTATTTTCTATTTGCTTCAAAAGCAAGGGCTAGAGTGATGAACCCTGACCTCGCCATGCAGGCTGAGAATAGCTGTGCCCATCTGCCGGGGTGACATTCCCCACTTGGACCCTGCATGTGCTCCACGCAGCTGAACGCTCGGGGGAGACCACCCCCGCACAATGCGTACAGCAGGTAACCCTGGGCAGCCCCTGTTTCTATAGCTCAGAAACCCCGAACTGTCTGCTTTCCAAATATGGGACAGAGACAGCATGATCTTTGTATTCAAAGTGGCCCTCCCCTTTCCTCTCCCCCAAACCCATGCTGGACTCTGGGCTGGTGGGGTTCCCTGCTTGGCAGTAAAAGGCATCCAGTCAGTGCTCAACCTCCTTCCCTGCTCAACAAGAGAAAGTTCATGCCGTATGATAAAAATCCAGTGTTGTTGAGTTGATTCCAACTCATAGCGTCCCTATAGGACAGAGTAGAACTACCCCATATGGTTTCCAAGGAGTGGCTGGTGGATTCGAACTGCCGACCTTTTGGTTAGCAGCCAAGCTCTTTAACCACTGTGCCACCAGGACTTCATACCACATGATATTACATGTTGAATGGTCAAGTATATCACAAAGTCATTTCTAAAGGAGTTATTTTTAAAGGAGGACAACTGGGGATGCATCTTCACGTTTTTTTATTCTGGAGGGCAATAGGCTCCAATAAATAAAGGATATAACACAAGACTAGCCACTAAGCTTTTGTGTAAATGTCAGATGACATGTTCAATGAGCATCCACTAGGCATGTGAATGTGGGTGGGGGGTAGGATGGGAGTTTAATAGAAAATATATTCCTTTCTTCAACAGACCAAAATCTAGTTGGAGAAATGGTTGATATTAAACTGTAAAAATCACATAACATCAGTTGAGAACATTTGAACTTTCCACTAATGGTAAGGAAACTTCTGAGCATAATCTGCAAAAGACCTCCCTGATTTCCAGGGTGAGCCCCATCTGAATGTAAAGAGAAGGTGGTTTCCAATTTCCAAGGAAATTGTCTTCATTAGTTTGATTTGCCTGATAGTGTTAAACTTTAAAAATGGTCTAGTCTTCAGCAGAATTAAAGGGTAGTAATAATTAGTTCTTCTTTTCCTCAGTACAATTTTGTGAGGCCTATGTTTAATTAATGAAGTCACACACTGAGAATATGAGAACAAGATATGTTTCATGTCAGTGTGAATCCTTAAGTTACCAAGCCATGCAAAGAGATGAGTCGAGGGAGATGCACACAACAGGTGCACAATAAATGCTAGGAAAGTGTGCACAGCTGCGAGATAGTAAGCATGTATATACGCATACGTGAAGGTCCTTCTCCAGGGGCTGGTCCCTCCTGGTAACATGTCCAGAGTACATGAAACAGTCTCACCATCCTTGTCCAAGGAGCATTCTGGCTGTACTTCTTCTAGGACACATTGGTTGGTTGTTCTGGAAGTCCATGGTATATTCTATACAAACATTGTAATTCAAACGAAGAGGGTCCGCGAAAAAGAGGAAGACCCTCAATGACATGGACTGACCCAGTGGCTGCAGCAATGGGCTCAAACATAGCAACGATTGTGAGGATGGCGCAGGAACAGGAAACATTTTGTTCCATTGTATATAGGGTTGCTATGAGTCTGAACCACCTCAACAGCACCTAATAAAAGCAACGACATATGTGAAGGAGTCCCTGGCAGGCACACGTAGTTACGCGCTCCACTACTGGCCGAAAAGTTGATGGTTGGAACCCACTCAGGGGTGCCTTGGAAAACAGTCCTGGCTATTTGCTTGCAAAGGGTCACAGCCTTGAAAACCCTGTGGAGTAGTTCTACTCTGCACACTTGGTGTTGTCATGAGACAGAACCAACTCCACATCAACTAACAACTAAAAATGACATATACCTTATTTTCGCGCAAATAACACACGAGTTATACTTCTTTGCCAACTGCTCAACCCACCCCCCACCCCAGCCAGCGTGTAATTATTTTCCTAGGCGAGCTATGCACGTTATATGTGTGGCTGCATTATGTGCAAAAATATGGTAAAAATGTATGTAATAGTATGTATGTATATTATAAAAAAAACCCGTAGCAATAGAGTCGATTCTGACTCATAGTGACCCTAGAGGACAGAGTAGAACTACCCCATAGGATTTCCCAAGTAGTGGCTGGTAGATTTGAATGGCCAACTTTGCTAAGCAGTTGTAGCTCTTAACCATGTACCACTAGGGCTCCAAGTATATTATATATATGTACTTATACATACAGGTACACATTTAATTTTGACGGGGTTTTTAACTAGTTGTGCTGAATGTGACACATCATTTAAGTTTTCTGTTTTCTCATATTTGTGATCTTAGATTTTCCAGGACAACTGATTTAATATATTCATTTCTGAAGCACCGAAGAAGGTACGCTTAACTTTCACCATTGTTTAGCTCAGGAGGAATAGCGTAAGTGGTAAGCAAAGGAGGGTTACTAATACTTTCTTATCTTACACCCACCTAATGTTCTAATTATTTAAATAAACACCTTCTGTTCTGAGATATTTAAACTTAAAAAATTTTAAATGTAATCTTATTTTATAAAGGACATCTTTGGGTCAATTGACAAAATAGGAAAACGGTAGCTTAGATAAAAGTACTACATCAATGTTAAATTTACTTAAGTAAATAACTGTACTGTGGTAATATAAGAGAATATAAGTTACTTAACTGAACAGTGAAGTATTTAGTAGTAAAGGACCATGATGTATGCAACTAATTTTTAAATAGTTCACACATTTATAATAAATAAACAAGGGTGTGTTTCTGTGAGTGTCTAAGTGTGGAGAGAGAAACTGCGAATGGGATGAAAACTCGATAGAGTGTATAAAGGCATTCATTACCACCATCTGTGTGCCTTTTCTGTAAATTTGAACTTATTTCCAAACAAAGACTAAAAAAGAGATTAGAAGACATTTTTACATCCTCTTAAAATAGATGAGTATAAGAAACAATAAACTACATTCTCCAAATTATCAAATTATGTTATCTATTTTTAATGGGCTTTAAAAGGTATCATAATTATATGACAAATGAAAAGTAATTAAACTTATTTTATCTATTATCAAGATTACCGCAAAGAACATATTCAATTACCTTGAGAAGTTAAAAGTGCTATATGTTATATGTAAAATATTTTCTTAGATCTAAATCCTTCATTTAGCATGCCCATCCCATCTGAGCATCCTCAAAGGAGAAGAAAGAAACAGATGACTTGGAAGTTTCTAGATCTGAAGAAGGGCCATGCCACTGAAGGGCTAGGGAATCAGTCACAAGGGAAGGTGATGAGGTGGATTTTGGGCTTGCTCTGTCTACACTGACAATAAATCTGAAGTACAATGCCAAGGGGTCAGATAAAAATGTTAAGAATGGAACTTCAGAAAGAAATTGGTCTGGATATGTAGATTTGGGCATGACTGGTTCCATTTGCACTCTGGAAATAAAGCAATAAAACAGACTAGAGAGGCCAGTTGCTTAGTAGCTGATTGTCCTGAGTAGGAAAGTTTCTTCTTAAGCGAAATACCTACTTTTCAGATTTAGTATTATTAAACATGTAATAGTCAATTCTTTATCAATTTTTGAAAACTACAAACATAATTATATATATATATATATATCCTTGACAAATGCATTTAATGCAGTGTGAAAAAATACAAGATACGTGTAACATATAATCAAGAGAATAGATATGCAATACATAATCAATAAATAACATATGAAGATTGGTGAGGACTTAGAAATGGTACACCTGGGATTGTACTCTTCAGCATGTTATTTAAGTAATTAATGAAAATGAGTGAGTCTGTTTGTATTCTAAAATAATATGGAATACTTTGTCTTCCTTAGGAAACTTTACTTATACACCCTCGTTAGCATGAATATATGCCAATATATTTACATGTATGTGAATATATGTATACATACATATTTGATTTATAATAAGAATAAGAAAAAAACTCTTGAATGGATTATGATAGACTGAATATTAAATTACTATGTGACCTTCTTATAAATTGAGAGTTAAGGGGAGTATGCTAGGAAAGGTCCGATATGTTATCATTTTATATCCATTTATAATTTTTTTTTCTGAAATAGAAAAGAATTATAAATTTCCTGGGGCAGTGGACTTTCCCCTGGAGCAAGAAATAGCTGCTAATTGAATAAAAACTAAATGGCTGTCAGTGTAAAAGATATTCAAATTAAAGCAAATACATACACTAAAATTGATCACTTGCAACATTTGTGTATTAATTTATTCACTCATTTTTAAGCATATAGTTATTTTCTTGTTGTTAGTATATGGTATATATTATATACTAAGCACTGAAAAAAATTAAAGAAGAATAAAATGCAACTATTACCCTTACAGCACCAGAGTCTAGTGGGAGAGATAAAAATCAACAAATCCTAATTCAGCCTGGTGTGTGCTATAATATAGATATAAATATAGCTAAGGGAGTGTCTACCTTTACCTGGGGCATTTGAGGAAGGCTTCACAGAGAAGGTGACGTTTGGACTAAGTCTTTCAGGATGAGTGGGAGATCATAAGGTAAGGAAGAGGGAGCAAGGGTACTCCAATCAGATGAATAGCATCTGTTAAAACAGGAATCCTCCCCAAACTGATCTATAGATTCAAGACAATCTCTTTTCAAATATTGGCAAGTTTTTTGTAGAAATTGAAAAACTAACTCTAAAATATGTATGGAAATAAAAGGATGTACAGTAGCCAAAACAATTCTGAAAGAGAACAAAATTGGAAGACTTAAACTTCCCGATTTCAAGACTTACTATATAAATACAGCACACCATCTAATAAACTATAATCTATGGCAAAGAACAAGAGGAGAATCCTCCATGAGGTGAATTGGCACAATAGCCGTAACAATGGACTTAAACACACCAATGATCATGAAGATGGTAAAGGACCAAGTACCATGTCATTCCATTACACATAAGGTCGCCGTAAGTTGGAGTTAACTCAATGGTAACTAACAACAAAACCAACAATCTACGGCTCGGAATTACACTTACGAGAATTAAAAAACATATATTTCCAAATACTAATGTACTTTATTAGTACAATATCTTGTAAAATCTTCTAGTTAACCTAGCAAAATGAATGAAAGTCTTAGACATCCCATAGACAGATAGATCCAAGGAACAGAACAGAGAATCTAGATAAAGATGCAAGGTTATTCAGTGGGAAGAAAGCTAGTCTTTTCAACAAATGATGGTGGGGTAATTGGACAACAATATATAACAACAAGAGAAAACCATTGTCCCTTAACTCACACCAAACACAAAACTTAATATTTGATAGATCAAAGATCTGAATTAAAGAGCTAAAACTATACAACTTTTAGAAGAAAAAAAAATAAGAGGTACTTGTTTGTGACCTTGGATGTGATAAATATTTCAAGATAACATATAAAAAGAATAAACAATAAAAGTAAAAAATTAATAAATAGAACTTCCTCAATATTAATTTTTTTTTCTCTCCAAAGGAGACCATGAAGAAAATTCGACAGCAGGGTACAGAGTGGCAGGAAAATACACAAATGAACTACTTTGAAAGGGCTTGAATGAAAAAATATATAAAAAGAACACTTACAACTCAACATTAAGATAACAGAAAACCAAAAAACCAAATCTGCTGCATTTGAGTCAATTCTGACTCATAGCGACCCTATAGGACAGAGTAGAACTGCCCTATAGGGTTTCCAAGGAGCTGCTGGTGGATTCAAACTGCCAATCTTTTGGTTAGCAGCCTGAGCTCTTAACCACTGCACCACCAGGCCTCCTAAGATAACAAACAACACAATAAAAAATAGACGAAAGATTTGAAGAGACACTACAGTAAAGAAGATACCAGAATGGCAAATGAGCACATGAAAAAATGTTCAACATTATCAGACATTAGGGAAATGCAAGTTAAAATGACATAAGATATTACCACACACCCATTAAAATGGTTAAAGTTAACAAGACTAGACCTACAATATCAAGTATTGACAAGCATGTAGAGAAACTAAAACCCTCAAATATCATCGGTGGAAATTTGGAAATGGTGCAGCTACTTTGAAAACAATGTGGTAGTTTCTTAAAATTTCAGACATTCTAAATACACCCTAGAATACACGCTACTATGTTGTTGTCGTCCGTTGCTGTCAAGTTGATCCTGACTTATGGGGACCCCAGGTGTGCAGATTAGAACTGCTCCATAGGGTTTTGATGGACTGCCAAAAGAATGAAGAAATCTGTCTTGGAAGAAGTACAACCAGACTGCTCCTTGGAAGCAAAGATGGTGAGACTACATCTCACGCACTTTGGACGTGTTATCAGGAGGGATCAATCCCTGGAGAAGGATATCATGCTTGGTAAAGTAGAGGATCAGCAAAAAGAGGAAGAGCCTCAACAAGATGGATTGGCACAGTGGCTGCAACAAAGGGGCCGAGCATAACAACGATTGTGAGGATGGTGCAGGATCCGGCAGTGTTTCCTTCGGTTGTACATGGGGTCACTAGGAGTCGGAACCCACTCCACAGCACTTAACTACAACAACATAGGCTTTTTAAGGCTATGACCTTTTCCACCTCTAAGTATTATCAGAGAAATGAAAACGTGTGTCAACACAAAGCAGTTTACAGAAGTATTCATGACAGTGTTATTTCTAATACCCCAAAATGGTTACAGAATTAGAACTCTACCTAACTAACCCATGAAGCCAGAAAGAGTGCTGAGGCAGCAAGTAAGAGTCAGGCTTGCTTTTCAGAAAGATAAATCACGTGTGGTGGGTGGACTAAAGCAGATAAGAGGCTGTAAGAGGGAAACTAGGCAATTAACATTTTTGTATGAATTATAGTTGCATTTACGTAGAAACAATTTTTATGTTGTTTTTTATTTCCTATAGCAGGTCGAATCCAGCAGGCGCTCCTTGGAAACTCTGTGGGGTAGTTCTACTCTGTCCTATAGGGTCACTGTGAGTCGTAATCTACTCGATGGCAATGGGTTTGGTTTTTTTGTTTTTATATAAGAGGCTTAGTTTATAGAAGGAAAAGCCGTGGGGAGGATATGAACCTTTCATCACCATGATTTTCAATCTGAAAATTTTGAGTGTTACAGCCTGTTACAGCCTCCCTTCACTCACTCTATGAATCTCAGATTTCTCATCCTTAAAATGGGAATAATTTACCCAGAAGCGTAGGGTTGTGGGAAGGTAATGATAATTTGAGTAAAGCTTCTAGCAGCTTCCTGGCATACAAAGGGTATTCATTATAAGTTTCTTCTCCTTCTTTTCTCTCTTATGTAAGAGAATGAAAAAGACCTAATAACATTCTAGAGTCTGCAAAGTAAATTTATAAATTTGTGGAGAAAATATATGTTACTATGGTGGATCTGGTGGCATGGTGGTGCAGTGGTTAAGAGGTCAGCTGCTAACCAGAACGTTGGCAGTTTGAATCCACCAGGCTCTGCTTGGAAACTCTATGAGGCAGTTCTACTCTATCTTATAGGGTTGCTATAAGTCAGAATACACTCAATGGCAATGGGTTTCGTTTATGTAAACTCTGGTGGCCTATACAGCCGCTAACCAAAAGGTCAGCAGTTTGAATCCACCAGGCGCTCCTTGGAAACCCTATGGGGCAGTTCTACTCTATCCTATAGGGTTACTATAAGTCGGAATCCACTCGAGGGCAACGGGTTTGGTTTATGGAAACCCTGGTGGCGTAGTGGTTAAGACCTACAGCTGCTAACCAAAAATCAGGCAGTTCGAATCCACCAGGTGCTCCTTGGAAACTCTGTGGGGCAGTTCTACTCTGTCCTATAGGGTCGCTATGAGTCAGAATCAATGCGACGGCAACAGGTTTTTATGGTGGACACTTTCTCTTTGCCTCCACCTGTGTTCCATATCATCCCATCCTAACAATTCTCTACCCTTCCAGGCTTGCACTGTGCCCGCAGAAGTTGAACTTCCAGGACTGGGCCAGCGAGCTGCCCTTGTCCTCTGGTTACCTGTTCCTCCAAGTTCAGCTCACATTTTCTGACACGGGCTTCATCCCTCCATGATGACACACGCTGTCCTCCTCCACAACACAGGGGGCTTCAGTAACAACACTTCCTCTTCTCCTCTGCAGCCTGGGGTGGCCAGGGGAATGGCACTGTCCTGTGCATTGGTATCAGTCTTCTGCCCCCTCACCCTGTACACACCTCTGTAAGTAATCCCGCCATCAAAGCATCTCCAGCTGTTTGCACGGATTGCATTGCCTGCTCTGACCTTGATTCAAAGAGTCTCAAATGGGCAGTTGACACGTGGTAAGATGGACAGAGGTGGCACAAACAAATCTAAATATTAAGAGGATCCTTTTATTATTATTGTTATTATACTTAGAAACTCTGGCAGAAGGCAAGGTCTCCTGTGAATGTTAACTTTTCCTCACTGAGAGGAAGAATTTTAGGTGGTACAAACTGTCCGTCTTCAATGCTAATAAGTAAGGCTGGTTGTACCGTTTTCTACTCTTATTACAATCATTGTCATATGAATGAATTAATATTGTGCTATTTTCCATTCCTGTTAACATCTTCCTCACAGAGACACAGAGTAAATATTAATGTCCAGAACAGACACAACTGAATAGTTCAAGCCTATCTCTTAGAAATCAAACATGCTACAATATCCCTGTCTTAGTCATCTAGTGCTGCTGTAACAGAAGTATCACAAGTGGATGCTTCAACAAACAGAAGTTTATTCTCTCACTGTCTAGGAGGCTGCAAGTCCCAATTCAGGTCGTCAGCTCCAGGGGAAGGCTTTCTCGGTCAGCTCTGGAGGAAGGTCTTCGTCATCGGTCTTCCCTTGGTCTAGGAGCATCTCAGTGCAGGAACCTCAGGTCCAAAGGAAGCACTCTGCTTCCAGAGCTGCTTTCTTGGTGGTATGAAGTTCCCCACTCTCTGCTCACTTCCCTTTCCTTTTATCTCTTGTAAGATAAAAGGTGGTGCAGGCCACACCCCAGGGAAACTACGTTTCCATTGGATCAGGGATGTGACCTGAGCAAGGGTGTTACATCACACCCTAATCCTCTTTAACATAATCTAATCTTGCCTCATTAACCTTAGGCAGAGATTAGGATTTATAACGCATAGGAAAATTATATCAATCACAAAATGGAGGACAACCACACAATACTGGGAATCATGGCCCATCAAAGTTGACACATATTTTTGGGGGACACAATTCCATCCATGACAATGTGTATGTATATATATGTGGGAATATATAGATATAGTCTGGGAACATTGGGCCATATGATTTGATCAACTCTTGCTGAAATGTGCTCCCAGTGTACTGAAAGAGGATTAATCTGGAATCACATAAAAACTTCTGATGCCCCACCATTAACCTTCAGAAGGAAAATAAGAGGCAGAAAAATCAATGTGCTTTGTGTATCCATAGTGTTCTAACAAACTTCGGTCATCAACCCTTTAAAGTGTTTAATTTTAGGAGGTTCTAGATGATGATAGATATCACAGAAAAAAGAAGTGGTCCATTATATTGGTACAGCAAGAATGTGACATATGCTTCCCGAACTCCAGTCCTTAGGGGTTAGACCTAACATGAAGTTTCACCAGTGCTTAGTGAAAAGGGAAACCCTGGCGGTGTAGTGGTTAAGTGTTATGGCTGCTAACCAAAAGTTTGGCAGTTCAAATCCACCAAGCGCTCCTTGGAAACTCTATGGGGCAGTTCTACTCTGTCCTATAGGTTCACTATGAGTCGGAATCAACTCAGCGGCAATGGGTTTTGGTTTAGTGAAAAGAGAAAAATAAAGATAATGTAATGTTTATGATAAAGCTGACTCAATCCAATTAAAAGAAGATGCTTTATTTGGAGACTACGTATTTCCTATTTCTCATTTTAAAATGCCTTCCTTTTATTAAATGACATTGAGAGCAGATAGTTTTGTTATTGTGTTTTTAAATATAATTATCTGATAATATGAAATGTTGTAACCTTATATTGCTCCATCTTCCTTTTTTTTTTTTAATGTTAACTTATTTGTAAAACCCAAAAGTCTGTGCTGAATCAATACTTCCTAGGACACAGGAAAAACTTAATTGAAATTGTGGTTTTGGTTTATACAGGCTAAGTCATAACAAAAACAAAGACGGTTGAAAATGATGATACATGATCACAAATTACAATGCCACTTCTATAATATAAGAAATCTCATCTTTAATTTCCTCAATGCACTATCTTCAAAAATAGCTTGACCCACCATGCTTTCAGAAAAAACAAACAAGGAATCAGGATGATCACTTCACACTGTTCCTGGAAGAAGACCATTGAAAGTTCTGGTGATGTAGAACTGTGATGAAGTACCTGAATTCCTTTGAAGGTTTACCAGTATCTGGTTATGCTGGAAATGTCAAAGAAGGAATCATGTAAAGAGAGAGCAGCATTGACCACATAGAAGGTTAAGCTCAAATCCTAACACAGACCTACATTTTTATGACTATGAATTCTACAGAGATACAAGGTTTTCAGGAATACACAAATCCAGGAGGAAAAAAGGAAGACGGAGAACTGTCTTTTGGCAATGGGTGATGACATAAATACATGTAGCAATGACTAGGCACTTTGATTGTTTGATAATCCAATTAAGGAAGAGGAATAATCATCATGACATACTGGAAGAATATTTAAATTTTTTACTGATTTGACATGATATGCATGACATTGACAAAGATAACATGGAACTCAGAATGAGGAACATACTGAAGGCAAATTCACTGATGAGTTTTACCAATTTGATGAATTTTTAACAGTAGTCACTACACAAGAAAACTTGAAATATTTTGAAATCATAGACCCTGGATAAAGAAAAGTTACTGCTCAAGATTGTAAACAAGCCTAAAAATTTTCTCAATACTTCCAATGAGGAGTTGTGAAACTGAGAGATACTTCGCATAACTATCTGTGATAAAAATAAATTTTAATCAACTATGCTAGGGGGAAGACTAAATTATGTTTCTATTTTTTCTGTACAAAAATGATGCTACAAAAATCATTGCCATATGAAGAGGTAAAGAGTACGCCACCAAAAGATTTAAGAAAAAAAAGAATACTACAGAGGAATGAATATCAGGCAGTTACTAAATGTAAATGATACCACTTGAAAACAGAGATTCCAAAAGAGACTTGTACTCCAATGTTCATTGCAGCACTATTCACAATAGCCAAAAGGTGGAAACAACCTAAATGCCCATCAACAGATGAATGGATAACAAAATATGGTACATACATCCAATGGAATACTACTCAGCCAGTAGGAGAAATGAACTTTTGATACCTGCTACAGTAAGGCTGGAGCTTAAAGACATTATGCTGAGCGAAATAAGCCAATCATAAAAGGACAAAAATTGTATGACCTCACGTATATAAAAAGACAAGAAAAGACAAACACATAGACACCAAAGTTTATTAGTGATTACCAGGGGTGGTAGAGAGAGGGGAAAAGGGGGGTTAACAGTGATGGAAAAATCACATTAATTAAGGGTAAGTTTGCACAGCCAATTACTATAATTGCTGTCAATAAGTTGTACACCTGTAAAAAGGTGAATTGGCAAAAGTTGTGTGATAGATATATTTACAACCATGACAAAAAAAAGAAGTAGCCGCTGATGTTGCTTATGGGATTTGGTTTCCTGGATTGGAGATTTAGGATCATGGTTTCATGGAACATCCCAGTTAATTCACCTAATAACATGTTTAGATCTTCTGTTTTACTTCCTAGTTCACTGTGTAGTGCCTGGGGTCTTAAAAGCTTGCAAGTGGCCATCCAAGGCACAACAGTTGGTTTCTATTAACCTGGAGCAACAGAGGAAAAAGGACAGTCAGAACCAGGAGAAGAATATTGCATCTGTGGCTGATTGCCTGCATGAACAACTGCCTCCTTTGCCACAAGACAAGAAGAACTCTTGTGCCGGCTACCATTACTGAACATTTTGATCAAAGATTCCATAAAAGAATTCTCATCAAAAGGGGGAAAATACAGAACAGAATTTCAAATTCTCATGGTTTCTAGGCTTTCTGAGCCACGGAGAGTGGATGAACCCCTGAAATGACTGCCCTGAGATAATTTTTAAACCTTAAACTAAAAATACCTCCTGAAGTCATCTTAAAACTGAACAATGGTTTAGCTTCACTAGTAAAAAA
>NW_004443938.1:9336128-9367664 GCF_000243295.1 Trichechus manatus latirostris | reverse complement strand
AAAAAAATCTGCCTGGAGTATTATGCTCTTTTAAGAACAATCTGTATGGGATCAAATTGACAACAGCAACTCGAAAGATTAGATAGAAACCTTAGGGGGCAGTGAGTTTATGTTAACGAGGAAGGAACAACTCAGAAAAGGAGGGTGAGAATGGTTGCATAACTAGAAGAATGTAATCAATGTCACTGAATTGTACATGTAGAAACTGTTGAATTGGTGTATGTTTTGCTGTGTATATCCACAAAAACAAAATAAATAAAATATTTAAAAATGTAAATATTATATAAGTTTTCTGCAAGTGTAATTTTTTATGATAGCTGTCAACTTTTTAAAACTTGCAATCTCGTACTATTTATTTTCTTACCCTCAGTTGTAGTAATATTTTATATCCGTTTTCTTAAAGACCCTGTTGCCGTCAAGCTTCCGACTCATAGTGACCCTATAGGACAGAGTAGAACTGCCCTGCAGGGTTTCCAAGGAGTGCCTGGTGAATTCAACCTGCTGACCTTTTGACTGAAAGCAGTAGGTCTTAACCACTACGCCACGAGGGTTAGGGCCCCCCAAATTGTGTAACCTCAGATCTCACACTATCTGAATAGCTCTGTTGGTGCCCCTTATCAGCTCCTCTTGTTGCTGATGCAGCTGTTAGTTGGGAAGCCCCACTCATGGCAGCCCCATGTACAAAGGAATGAAATGCTCACCTGTCCTGTTCCATCTCCATGATCGGTGGTGTACTGACCCATGGTGATCTACAGGGTTTTTGTTGGCTGATTTTTGCAAGTAGATCATCAGGCCTTTCTTCCTAGTTCATCTTAGTCTGGAAGCTTCACTGAAACCTGTTCAGCATCATAGCAACACACAAGCCTCCACTGACAGAAGGGTGGTGGCTGCATACGAGGTACCTTTGCCAGAAATCAAACCCAGGTCTCCTGCATTGAAGATGAGAATTCTACCACTGAACCACCATTGCCCCATCAGCTCCCCTTGACCACTGCCATATTTGCAAAACTGTCTTTGCAATTCAGCTGCTTGATGCCATGGACACCTTTGCAGTGAATGAGTGTCCTTGTTAAGCTCCTGGAGATGGCTTGGATCCTTGTTTAAGTCTTGGGCTTACCTGTCCCCACACAATGAACCCTTCAGGTACAGCTTCCTCTGCGCTCCCAAGCTTGAGTGAAATGTCATACTCCTTAGGCATGGGATATTGCTTTCTGAGCAATGCAACGGAATCTGGAATTGCAAACTTCAAGTGGGGTGGCGTCAGCTCCCCATAAGACAAACCAGGATCCATGAGGAATGGGGAATGAAGCTTTGGGTGGATAAATCCTACCTCCTTCCTGTTTTCTGAGGGGTGATCCAAGTTGAGGATTTTCCTTGCAAATTTCCCAAAAATGTCCTCTGTGCCATACAAACACCCCTCCTAAGAGATCACCTGAGTCTCTATGGCTCTTGCCAAGCCCTGGCTTACAAAAGAATGCATTTGCATAGCTTTACATCTTTTCTGCCTGAAGTCCCTTTTATTTCCCATCTTAACCACCCTGGGCTTCCAGCTCCCAGTTAAAGAGTCAACACCATTCATTATTGCCTCAGGCGCTGCTCTTTAGAGGACTGGGGCTAAGACATAACCCAACCAACTAAACAAAAAAATCTGGCAACCTAGTTCCTAGTAAGCCTTCATTATGGTTAGCTATTCTTATTACCACTATTATCCACACCAAGACATGGTAGTGTTGAAGGCTCTTGTGTTACTGCTCTGAAATTTCTCATGAGAAATAAAAACAGGAAATGAAATTCATTTAAAAGATAGGGCAAAACATCACATTTAAACTTTAAAAAAGACAATCATATTAAAATGAATGGTTAACTTGATAAATGGACGAATACAAATAGAACTCATGTTGAGAACCGTAGCATGCGTTGTGCTGTAGTAAACATGTAATCCGTGCATATATTTACACGTGCATGCACACATACACATACTAGGAATTTTGCAAAAATAAAGCATTTCTGCCCATCCTTGCAGAAAACCTATTACTGTACAAATGCAGAAGGGAAGGTACCCAACAGTTCAATTTGTGGATGTCTGTCCCACATTTTGTTTGGTGTCATTTTTCCCCATGAATAGTGGTGATCACCCCTGTCTCAGAACAGGCCGAGCTTGCTGGTTCCACACAGTCAATTCCAGACAGATGGCCACCACACACACTTTCAAATCATGCCAAAACAAAGATTGAGTCTGGAAGAAATCTTAACCCATAACTTCCTCTCCCAGAGACATTAAATACATTTGCTTGGTAGCCTTTCTGACAGCACAAATTAAACTCAGAGGCACGTAGGAATAGCCACATTGGGCAGAGTTCTAGAGTAGAAAGTACTGTAAAATGTAAGATTGAAATAGGCCTCCCAAACAGGAAGAACTATGTTCCTCTCTCTCATGGAAATACAAATCCCACACTATGTCCAAATGTGATTTGCAATTGGAATAAAGGAATATAACTCAACAAGACAGCATAGTACCACACCCAGGTAGCCACTTCATATGTGCTTTTAGGATGATGAGACTCTGAAGTTTGAGTACATGATAAGCTTGGAGGACAACCAAATGTAAAGCAGAAGCCATAAGAATCTATATGCCTAACTCACATATGCGCAAGGATGGCAAGACGAGGATGGTGAGACTTCATCTTGCTTACTTTAGACGTGTCATCAGGAAAGACCAATCGCTAGAAAGGGACATAATATTTTGTAAAGTAGAGGGTCAGTGAAAAGGAAGGAAATCTTCCGTAAGATGGATTGACACAATGGTTACAATAAGGGACTCAATCATACCAACGATCAATGAATTCAAAGATACCGAAGATCATGAAGATGGTGCCAGATGAAGCAATGTTTTGATCTGGTATCTATCCATAAGGTCACTATGAGTTAGACCAACTCAATGGCAACCAACAACAGCGACTCACATATACTCCATGACCAAACCGTTTTCATAATTAATAAGTGTTTTCATGTCTAAAATAAGGAGTCCCTAACACCTCTACCTTTCTCCTCACTCACATTTAAACGCACTGAGTGCACGTTCCTGAGTGGTGCAGCTACTCTCAGACGAGGTAAATGATGCTTTTTCAAATGGCACCTTCTTTTCAGATCCCCACCATCCAGGGTAGGGAGGCTTTCCAATTGCTGTGAGTTTTAATACAATCTTCAGAAGAGTGCAGAAACAGAATCCAAGCAAATTATCACTGCAGGAGATAGATATTCAGAGAAAAAAAGTATCTATACAATGGTGTCATTGAATTTTTAAAAATATAATTAATTTGGACTAGAAATTAGAGTTCTATCTCACAGTCACTGTTACAGACTGAATTATGCCCCCCCCCCCCAAAATATCTGTCAACTCGGCTAGGTAATGATTCCCAGTATTGTATGATTGTATACCATTTTGTCATCTGATGTGATTTCCATATGTGTTGTAAATCCTATTACTATGACGTACTGAGACGGATTAGTGGCAGTTATATTGATGAGATCTACAAGATTAGATAGTGTGTTAAGCCAATTTCTTTTGAGATATAAAAGAGAGAAGCAAGCAGAGAGACATGGGGACCTCATACAACCAACAAAGCAGTGCCGGGAGCAGAGCGCATCCTTTGGACCTGAGGTTCCTGTGCTGAGATGCTCCCAGACCAAGGGAAGACTGATGCATCACAAGGACCTTCCTCCATAGCTGACAGAGACAGAAAGCCTTCCCCTGGAGCTGGCGCCCTAAATTTGGACTTCTAGCCTACTGGACTGTGAGAGAATAAACTTCTCTTTGTTAAAGCCATCCACTTGTGGCATTTCTGTTATACCAGCACTAGATGACCAAGACAGTCACCTAAACTGATTTTCCATTTTCCATTGCAGCTCATTTGTTCCAATCATAAACTAAGGGACAACAGAATTATTTCATACCGAGTTTATTTACTGTTTATTTACCAAGCATACTGATCACAATTGAGTTAACTTTCTTTTCCTTTTCTACAATGCTGTTGTTCTACTCAATAATTTTAGAGCATGCTCTGGATTTTGTCCCCATTATAATGTCATGGTAGTTGTGAGGTGCCACTGAGTCAATTCCGACTCGTACGGACCATATGTACAACAGAATAAAGCACTGCAGAAAATTTTGCACAGTGTAGTGACAAGCAGAAACAAGTACTTCTGTACTATATGTACTGGGTATCAACTACAGTAATCCCTCCTTATCCTTGGTTTCGCTTTCCGTGATTTCAGTTACCCATGGCCAACCACGGTATAAAAACATTAAATGAGTACTTAGCATGATGAAATCTCCTGCCACCCCACTCTGTCATTCATATAACCTTATTACAGTATATTGTTATAACTTTATTACAGTATATTGTTATTGTATTTTATTATTATTGTTAATTTTTACTCTGTCTAATTTATAAATTAAACTCTATCGTAAGTATATCTCCCTGCAATCCTGATGCCATGTTTTTCTTCATACAGTCTAGCTTCTCTGAGTATTTGCGCAGCATACAGATTGAATAAGTATGGTGAAAGGATACAATTCTACAGCACATCTTTTATGATTTTAAACTATGCAGTATCCCTTGTTCTGTTCAAATGATTGCCTCTTGGTCTATGTACAGGTTCTGCATGAGTAAAATTAAGTGTTCTGTAACATCCATTCTTTGCAATGTTATCCATAATTTGTTATGATTCACACAGTGGAATGCCTTTGCGTAGTCAATAAACATCTTTCTGCTATTCTCTGCTTTTGGCCAAGATCCATCAGACATCAGCAATGATATCCCTTGTTCCACGTCATCTTCTGAACCCAGCTTGAACTTCTGGCAGTTCCCTGTCGATGTACTGCTGCAACTGCTTTTGAATTATCTTCAGCAAAATTTTACTTGTGTGTGGTATTAATGATATTGTTCAATAATTTCTGCATTCTGTTGAATCACCTTTATTTGGAATGGGCACAGATATGGACCTCTTGCAGTCGCTTGGGGAGGTAGATGTATTTCAAATTTCTTGGCATAGATGAGCGAGCACTTCCAGTGTTGCATCCATTTGTTGAAACATCTCAACTGATAGTCTGTCAATTCCTAGAGCCTGTTTTCCACCAATGCTTTCAGTGTAGCTTAGTCTTCTTCCTTCAGTACCACTGGTTCTTGATCATATGCTGCCTCCTGAAATGGTTGATTCTTTCTGGTACAGAGACTGTATTCTTTCCATCTTCTTTTGATTCTTCCTGCATTGTTCAACTTTTGCCCATAGAATCCTTCAATATTGCAACTTGAGGCTGAAATTTTTTCTTCAATTGTTTCAGCTTGAGAAATGCCAAATGTATTCTTCTCTTTTAGTTTTCTAACTCCAGGTCTTTGCACACTTCATTATAATACTTTATTTTGTCTTCTCAAGCCACCCTTTGAAATTATCTGTTCAGCTTTTACTTCATCATTTCTTCAGCTCACTTCAGCTACTTTACTTTCAAGAGCAAGTTTCAGAGTCTTTTCTGACATCCATTTTGGTCTTTTCTTTCTTTCCTGTCTTTTCAATGACCTTTACTTTCCTCACGTATAATGTTTTTTGATGTCATCCCGAAACACGTCTGGTCTTTGGTCATTAGTGTTCGATGCGTCAAATCTGTTCTTGAGATGGTCTCTAAATTCAGGTGGGATATACTCAAGATGGTACTTTGGCTCTTGTGCACTTGTTCTAATTTTCTTCAGCTTCAGCTTAAACTTGCATAGGAGCAATTGATGGTCTGTTCTGCAGTCGGCCCCTGGCCTTGTTCTGACTGATGATACTGAGCGTTTCCATCCTCTCTTTCCACAAATGTAGTCAATTTGCTTAATAATTCTAGGTAACAGATATTTAAACATGCAGACATTTTTAATCTTTTTTCTATTCTTTTTTTGAAATTTTATTTATTTTATTGTTGTCTTTGAGAATATATACAGCTAAACACACCAATATAACAATTTCTACATGTAAATTTCAGGGACATAGATCACATTCTTCGAATTGTGCATCTATTATCGCCCTAATTTTCTGAGTTGTTCTTCCCCCAAAAACAAAGTCACTGTCCCCTAAGGTTCTCATCTAATCTTTTGAGTTGCTGTTGTCAATTTAAGTCCATGTAGATAGTTCTTAAAAGGGAATAATGCTCAAGGAAGACATTCTTTACTAGTTAAGCTAAACTATTGTTTGATTTTTAAGAAGACTTCAGAGGATATTTTTGATTTAAAGTTTAAAGATTATCTCAGGACAATAATTTCAGGGGTTCATCCAGCTTCCATGGCTCCAATAAGCCTAGAGTCCATGAGAATTTTAAATTCTGTTCTGCATATCCCCCCTTTTGATCAAGATTCTTCTATGGAATCTTTGATCAAAATGTTCAGTAATGTTAGCTGGGCACTATCCAGTGCTTCCGCTCTCGTGGCAAAGGAGACAGCTGTTCATGGAGGCAATTAGCCACACATTCTGTTTCCTCTTCCTCTTCCTGACTTTCCTTTTTCCTCTGTTGCTCCAGGTGAATAGAGAAGAGTTGGTGCACCTTGGATGACCACTTGCAAGTTTTAATCTTATTTATTTTTTGAGTACTTCTCTGACATAACTCCCTTGGTCCTGTGTCCTCCATAGTATTACAAACATAATTGTTGGCTCAGAGTCATCCTTGTGAGCAATGATGGACCAGAACACAGTGATGCTCGTGAGGGTACTGAGTGGGTAGGGCTGCCTCCTCATGGGGCTTTGGGCATTCCCTGTCCCTGAGAAGCAGTCATTTGTTTAGCTTTTCCTGCCCTCTGCCCATCGGTTATCCCTTTCATTGCTGTAATTATTACATGCTCCACTCCCACCCCCACCCCAAACTTGCTGCTTCTGACTAGGACCAGCTAGGGTGGACACTATGCATAGGATCCTAACAGCATAGTGATGGAAGCCACAATCAAGTGCAAGCTCTTTGACATACAACATCATTCACGATTCCGATTCTGCAGGGCTTTGCTCCGAGTTAACCACTTTGGTGGCATTGGTTTCTGTGAGGGTTCTTTTTCCCTCAGGGACATTTTTACAAACCTCGGTTTTGGCAGTGCTCACTTATCTTTAGACTCTGCCTTCCCGGAGGTCTGTCAGACCAGGGGGGGTCTGCCAGAACTCCCTGGAATCAGAAAGATTTCCTGAGGTTGTGGTGGCAAAAACCACCCTGCTGGTTCCCTCCCCCACCAGGCTGGTGCCAGGGCCCTGGAAATCGGGCCTGAGGACCCAGCTTCCAGGTGGACCCATGGGCATGGCGGCACTTCATACAAACCTTGGTGCCAGGGAGGCCGGCAGCCTCCATGGGAAGAATCTGAAACAAGCTGGCCAAATCCCTCAGTTCACAAGGAGCCCACAGAAGCCGGTCTCAGAGAACTTGGGAGCTTCTAGGACCTGTGCTTTAGGACTGCCAAATCTCCAAGCTTTCATGCCACTTACCATTAAATGACACTACATGGGCTAAAGAAAGGAATGCAATTCAAACAGCAAGTTTAAACCACAGGTTTGTACACAGCCAGGGCGTCCCTGGGTTTTGCAAACAGTTAATGTGCTCGGCTGCTAGCCCAAAATGTTGGCGGATCGATCAGCTCAGAGACCCTTTGCAAGAAAGGCCTGGTGATCTCCTTCCAAAACAATCAGCCACTGCAAACCCTACGGAGCACAGCTGTACTCTGACACACGTGGGGACACCATGAGATGGAGTCGATTCCATGAAACTGGTTTTTAGGGATTATTATTGCACTTGCTACTTTTGCTTCGTCTGAAGCTTGAGGACATGCTGGCACCTTGCTTTGGTTATATTAGCTACTTGTCATTTCAACAATATTATCTTCTTCACCTCGCACAGCAATCTTAAAGGTTGTAGTTTACTATCTCTTTTGTAGGTCAGGAAAGTAAGGCTCAGAAAGGTAAAATCAATTTGCTCAAAATCATGCCCCACAATTAGGAAGTGCTAGGATCTGTGTCCCATCCTTCCTGGAAGCAAAGCTGTTAATATGTCCTCTTATCAGGCCACCTACTCCGTCACTTGCCTTTGTTTTCCTGACAGACAAGTTTCGGGGGAACACTATTCCTTGGTATAAGTCATTCTCAATCCCAAGTCTCTTTCTACTACCTACTGAATAAGGACACACTCCTTAGCAGGGGGGTCTGTTTCCCCAGAGTCGCCTTGGAATGTTATTGAGCCTGCAAAGGAGAACAAAGAACAGAAGCCATGGGCAATTCTTTATACGGAGGTGGCCAAAATCTCTGTCTCCTCGTCACCCTGTCCCTGACCACAGCTTAGTCACCAAGGGCAGGCACCACATCCAAACGAGCAAACCCAGGCTGGCCAGTCCCAATCCGTCTGGCTCATCTCACATCGTCCAGCTCTTGTGATAAATCGTAAACATTTGCTCTGTAGAAGTCACCAGAGAATATGATCCTCTAACTCAGAAGACAGACGAGCTAACTGGCCCATAACGGCACTGAATCCGCATACTCAGCCTCACTGTTAACCATGTTTTAACTAAGAGATTCAAGCAACCAGAGAAACATAATATGTGGCCTACAGCATTAATAAAAACAAAATACAATGAAATACAGATGAGAAGGCTATGTTAAGAGCTGGCCTCTCTCACAACAGTGATGTTTATTGGACGTGAAGCTGTGCTGTGTCCAGACCCCTAACCAAGAACACGTGACATGCCAGTTTCACACACATCACCTGCTCCTTCCTCACATCCCGCTCAGAATCAGCGTGAAGAGACCGGGGAAGAAATATCATTGTCCTGCATTCTGCTCGCAAAACCACCCTGACACGTCAAATGACAGTGGAGAAATCCCAGGCCCCCGTCAAGGCTCCTAATTTTCATAACATCAGCCATGCATTTCAAGGAAAAGCAGTTCAGAATAATCAGCTGTAACATCTAGGGCTTGGACAGGGACCACGGACTCTGTAGGAGAATCAGAAAGGCTCTTTTCCTTGCCTCCATTTTGTGGACTCCCATTGCCTGGTCTAACGAATGGCACATTTCAGTGGGAATGGGTTCTTTCAATCATGGCAGGCAGATAAGTGCCAGCTGGCTTGGCCCCCTCAGAACCCAGAGGCAGGAAAGGGAGGAGGTGATAGGGACTTGCTTCAGCCCCTGCCCTCACAGGTAAGCTCTGCAGCTGCATCCTGGTCTGCGGGAGAAAGACGAGGCAGTCTGCTACCATAAAGATTACAGCCTTGGAAACCATGTGGGGTCACTAGCAGTCGAAATTGACTCAATGGCAATGGGTTTGGTTTAGTTTTTTCAGCAGCAGCTGTGGGCCATGCCCAGCCTGCCAGGAACCATAAAGAACCCCCCATCTCCCTCACAATGCCACCACCCCTGGGCACCAACACCCTTTCTGGCAGCGTTGTGTTCCTCCCCATTTGGAAGTTTTTCCAATGTGGGATTTCCTTGGCCTCTGAATGACCCAACTGGACGAATTTGCTACCAACTGCATTAAACTGGAACAGTGTGGATACCTGGTCTAACAGGGATGCTTTATATAGCAATCCGTGCATATTTATAAGGTGATTTAGGGGCAGAGAGGTATGCTATATAAATGCAAAGTTTTAATCAAAGCATCTCTTTCCTCATGGATCTATGTGGCCAAATTATACCCCCCTCCATGGCTGTAGAGGAGAAAAAATCTACTTCCGCCTTTGCCACTGGAAGACCACTGACAAGTTGTCACACCCAAACCAATGGAAGAGATCCTCGAAGGTGTTCCATACACCACACCTAACTTCCTAGGGAGAACATGAGCTCTGTCTCAGTGAAGCCTGTGGTAATTACACACTGTTATTATGTAACATTTCTTACCTGAACCTGTTTGGGAAAATGTAATATCCTGATGCTCAGATTGAATAATCACTTCAATGAGATAAGATACTTTCCAATTATTCTTCTGCCTGAGGAAGAAGATTTCTGTAGGAATACTTTCATTAATAATAAATAAGCTGGCTTTAAATTTTCGAGTGACGTATTGTATACAGTGTATTCCATAAGAGCTTAACACCTTGGGATAGAGTCTTACCTGTGAAGGAGGATGCCAACACCCACCTGCAGCACAGGTTTGAGGATTTCAGATAGTGCAGGGAAAGCTGATACAACCCACACCCTGGCTCACAGGTACGTAGGAAGTGGTGGTTGCAATGGAGAATCACCAGGACCAGGGCCAGCATACTAGGAAATGATGGGTTTCCTTGCTAAATCCAACAACACCATTGCCTGTCCCAGCATTTGCAGTGGGGTGGCGGGATTTAGCCACCCTGCATAGCTATGTGACAAATCAAACGTGCAGCAGCGGACATGTGAGGATCCCGACCAGGGAGTCTTCACCCACAGCAGATGGTGCTGGGTGCACACTGATGCAGTGGTTAAGCGCTCAGCTACTAACTGAAATATTGGTAGTTCCAACCCGTTAGCGACTCCATGAGAGAAAAGACCTGGCAATATGCTCCCATAAAGATTACCATCTAAGAAACCCTACGGGGCAGTTCTACTCTGTGCTATAGGGTTGCTGTGAGTTAGAATCGACTTGACAGAACCTAATAAAAAGGGATATCATTGCTGATGTTAGATGGATCATGGCTGAAAGCAGAGAATACCAGGAAGATGTTTACCTGTGTTTTCTTGATGTGAAAAGGCATTCGACTGTGCGGACCATAACAAATTATGGAGAACATTTCAAAGAATGGAATTGCAGAACACTTAGTTGTGCTCATACAGAACCTGTACCTAGACCAAGAGGCAGTTGCTTGAAAAGAACAAGGGGATACTGTGTGGTTTAAAATCAAGAAAGGTGTGTGTCAGGGTTGTATCCTTTCACCGTACTTATTCAATGTGTATGCTGAGCAAATAATTCAAGAAGCTGGACTATATGAAGAAGAACGTGGCATCAGGATTGGAGGAAGACTCATTAACAACCTGCGATATGCAAATAACACAACCTTGCTTGCTGAAAGCGAAGAGGACTTGAAGCACATACTAATGAAGATCAAAGACCACAGCCTTCAGTATGGATTAAATCCATTTAAAAAAAAGAAACAAAAATCTTCACAACTGGACCAATAAGCAACATCATGATAAGCGGAGAAAAGATTGAAGTTGTCAAAGACTTCATTTTACTTGGATCCACAATCAACACCCATGGAAGCAACACTGAAAAAATCAAAAGATGCATTGAATTGGGCAAATCCGCTTCGAAAGACTTGTTTAAAGTGTTAAAAAGTAAAGATGTCACTTTAAGGACCAAGGTGCGCGTGACCCAACCCATGGTGTTTTCAATTGCCTCATGCATATGAAAGCTAGACAACAAATAAGGAAGACCTAAGAAGAATCAATGCCTTTGAATTGTGGAACTGGTGAAGAATATTGAATATACCATGGACTGACTAAAGAATGAATAAATCTGTCTTGGAAGAAGTATAGCCAGAATGCTCCTTAGAAGGAAGGATGGTGAGACTACATCTCACATACTTTGGACATGTTATCAGGAAGGACCAGACCCTAGAGAAGGACATCATGCTTGGTAAAGCAGAGGGTCAGCGAAAAAGAGGAAGACCCTCAATAAGATGGATTAACGCAGTGGCTGCAACAATGGGCTCAAGCATAACAATGACTGTGAGGATGGCGCAGGACCGGGCAGTGTTTCGCTCTGCTGTACATATGGTCGCTACCAGTTGGAACCGACTAGAGAGCACCTAAAAACAACAGTAACAGCAACAATGCCCTTAGTTTCCTCTGGCTGCGGTAACAAAGTCCCACCCACTGGCTGTCTTCAAACAGCAGAAATGTAAGCTCTCACAGTTCTGGAGGCTACAAGTCTGAAATCCACGCAGGAGCAGGGCCAAGATCTCTCTGAAGACTCTACTGCAGATCCTCGCTAGTCCCTCCCAACTCCGGTGGCCCCAGGCCATCCTCGGCACGTAGATGCACAAGCCAGTCTCTGCATCCCTGGTCAGGTGGCCACCTTCCCTCTCGGTCTCTGAGTCTTCTCTCTTATGAGGACACCAGTCAGATTAGATTAGGGCCCATCCTGCTCCAGTGTGACCTGTTAATTGATTACATCTCCAAGATCAGGTTCCCACTTAGCAGGGGTTAGCACTTCAACGTTAAGATCTCTCTTGGAGGACACAATTCCGCTCATAACATGCCCTGCTGTGGGCAAGTCATGCCCCAGGGTAAGGCTGACACTCACTGATGTTCACTAATTCTTATTTACCCCTGAGTGTTCTGGTATTTAACTATACTCAGCAAATCCCTTACAGTGTGAAATGCGAGAACAGTTCAATGTACTCTAAGGAAATGAGGGGAGGGGGTCACCTCAAATTAGTGCTGTCAAAGAACTTAAAGACCTGCCTTCTTTGACCCAGAAAACAAAATGCAAACACAGAACAGTGGTCCTTGAGTTCATTCTGACTCCTGGCGACCCCGTGTGTATCAGAAGAGAACGGTGCCCCGGAAGGTTTTCAGCGGCTGATCTTTAAGTAGTAGATTGCCAGGTCTTTCTTCCAAGGTGCCTCTGGGTTAGCAGCCAAACACTTAACCATTTGTGCCACCCAGCGACTCCTCTTTAACCCATGGGGAGCTATGAATCTCATCAAGCGGTATGGGCAAAAGGGAAATGATTCTACTATGGTGGGGGGGAGGCAGCCTGGGTCAGGAATAATTCAGAGACTGGCAAACAGACACTCCACCCCCACGGGAAAAGATGCTCTCTGGGCTCTTCTGTAACCTTGTTTAATCTGTGACATTGCGGTTGGAATTTGTCACTCTCTGAGTTACATCTGATGTTATAGCCCGAAGCGGAGCTAAACCAAAATAAACAATCTGCTCTATTCTGCTTAGACTAATAGGACAGTGATGTAAGGCCCCGAAACTGGCAGCGGTGAAATGCCTTCTCCACACTGCGTGCCTGCCAGCTCGTCCGCCCAGGCACAGCCAGCCTGCACCCAGAGAAAGGGGCCCTGCTTCATTATTAACGTCGGTTAATGGCTAGCAGAGGGGCTTGGACGGCGATTTGACATTTTGCTTTGGTCTGCAACAGAGCTAGTGTGTTTATATCAACTGGGAGAAACAGCTTTTAAGCTGAACACATACAAGCCTTTTTTTTTTTATTTTGCTTGCGCCCGGGTGACCGCTGTTTTTGCAGATGTACTAACCAGTGGTGGGAGCTTTCGTGACAGTTCACCAAAAAACTGCGGCTTACAGAATCTATAGATTTGAAGCGGCCCACACAGGCGCACGGTCAGCTGTCTTAAACACCCAGAAGCATATTTGGTACGTGTTTGGTTGCTTGCCAGCAAATGACTCGCTGGGTATTTTCAATGCCTATTCGTCACAAAGATGACATACTTTTTTCCCCCTCTTGCCCTTCCTTCCTTCTTTCCTTTCTTCTCTCATCTCTCCCTTCCTTCCTCCCTTCTTCTTTCCCTCCCTCCCATTCTTCTTTCTTCCCTTCCCCCCTTGTCTCCCTATCTCCCTCCTTCTCTCCCCTTCCTTCCCTTCGCCCCCCTCCTTCTTTCTCTCCCTCATTCCTTCTCTATGTTCCATGAACAAATGGGTTCACCCTGTTTCTCTTTGGGGAATATTTGGCCATTTGGGCTGTGATTAGTACCATTAACCATCCTAGGTGACACCTCGTCCGGCTGTCCAGCCAGAGCTGGACTCTGCTCCAGCCTCTGCTTGCACACCTCCAGCCCCTGGGAGCTCACTACCTCAGGAGCCAGCTCATTTTACTGTTAGAAGCCTCTGATCACAGGAAGGTTTTTCCCTGAGCTGAGCTGCCATCTGCTCCCTGTAAGAGTTTCCCTCACACCCAGGCCTGCTTTTCAGGACCCGAAGATGATGCGTTTTTGTCTTTACAAGGGAGGGGAGGGGTTATTACCGAAGAAATGGTTTCCTTTCTGACGAGGCTTGGGCTTTGCCTCACAGAGGCAGGGATAACGTTGAGTGTTATTTCCCAATCAGTTTCAGCGACATCTGTGCAGTCATTTCTCATGCCCCATTATTCTACTTTCTGTCTGTCTGTGGTGTTAGGTTCTTTCCTTTCCTTAATCCAGGTCCCAGGAGCCCTACCGAACGCAGGCTCCTCATTCCAGCAGGCCACGAAGGCTGGAGGCACAAATGGTCACAGGGGGCGCCCTAATCGGGTTATGCCTTCCACTAGGCATCGCTTGCTAGGGAGAGGGGGGAAATTGCCGTACATAATTCAGTTAAGACTGTCAGCTTGATTGGCCTGGATTAAATCCCGCTGCGACGTGCAATCCATTTTCAATTTTATCACCTCATACGAAGCAAAGCATGAACAAGAGTTCAGTGAACTTGGATGGAGATAAAACGGAGTCCTATTTAATAGACAGATGCTTCTGAAACCCCCTCTTCTACATGGTGACTTCCTAAGTCTCCTATGATACAGAGAACTAGAAGTAACTGCAGTTATCATACACTTCTCCAGGATTTCTCCATGGAATAAAAACGGAGGGTAGGTTCATAACAAGGGAAGGTAGAACTTGGAAGGCACTAAAATTCCCAGTCAGCCTGCCCGAAAAGCCCACCCCATCCTTGCAGGTGGCTCCCTATCTATAAAAGCCTCGTCTGAGCCAACCCCCAGGCGGCTAGGCCTCAGTGGCTCCGGAGCACTGGCCTGAAAATGAGCTGGCTCGTGTGGGATGCCCGGGTTTCCAATGACTGCCGGCGGCAGCACCTGGAACTGTATGTGCCTTACCATCCAAAGGTGGGATCTTCCTGCCTCCCGTCTTGCCCCTCTCCCACACTACTGGCCTCATGGGACAGCCCACCCAGAAAGGTAATCCACCCCCCAGGAGCCTCCTGGCTGATTTCTTACCCCAGGTGATACGTCCCTCTGGAAGTCACATCACAGCTCCACCCCCCTCAACACCCTTCAGCTTCCCAGGGAGCCTGCTGGATGAAATCTGTCTTGAGTGCAAATGTGTGAATTTGTCCCTCCCTCCCAGGAATGGATAGTGTGATAAACAGTGAAGAGGAAATGAAAAAAAAAGGGAGAGAGAGAGAAACCACCAAGTTCCACCTCTAGGTGGGGCTACTGTCCACAAGTATCTTAGGTTTGGGCTTTAAAATTCAGTTCACGCAAACTGGGAGTGAAATCAGGTATCAACAGAAAATTTACAATGTAAATCAAACTTTGACTCGTGTAATTAAGTCTTTAGTCCCGGGAACCTCCTTCACAGCCGCAACATTAGGCTACTGTGGGATGGCACTGTGGGATGTCACGTGATAAACGTATTCCATTCCGGGGGGCCCGATTTATTTTCTTAATTTGAAAAAAATTGAGTGAAAAATGTTGGTTAACTAAAAGGGAGGAAAGCAAACAGTGGGGATGCACAGGTCCTTCACGGACAGAGTATGGGTAACAGGGTCACGGTGAGAACAGGCGGCAGAAGGAACTTTCCTCAGTCCATTTGGTAAACGGGGTTGCAAGGAAACCTGCATTCCTTCCAACTGGTGTCTGCAATTTGCATTGCATGAAAGAACTAGAAAATAACTGTTCTGAAAGCTTTTTTAATGTCTCCGAGCCAGCAATGTAGATAATCTCATTTAAGAAGCAGCCATCGAGGGCTTCAATCTTGCTGTGTTATTTGCAACCCATTGTCAGGGAGCTCCACCTCCAGTCCTGGGGAGAGGGGAAGGTTTGCAGGTGTCTCTTCTTCTCTGTGACCCCTCACCCAGGACAGAGAGGGAGGGAAGGCATGGCCTGTCTCACACATTCTGCAATAATTCTTATCAGTGGTGCTCCTGTTATTATACTATGACTGCCAAGAGAACGACATTTGTCGAGACGGTTCTGTGTGCCAGACACGATTTTAAATGCTTTACATACAATGAGTCGTTTAAGCCCTAAAAACAAACACAAATGCTGTGGTTTAAGTACCGTCACGATCCTCATCAAAGAATTAGTAACTTGGCCAAATTTACAACCTAAACTCTTAAATATTATTTTATGTTCTTCTAAGACTAGGACCATCCTGGAAACAGCAGTGCCCATAAATATGGAGTCCCTGGGAGGTGCAAATCACTGACGTGCTGGGTTGCTAACTGAAAGTGTGGAGGTTTAGAGTACAGGCACAGGTGCCTCAGAAGAAAGGCCTGGTGATCTACATCCAAAAAATCAGCCCTTGATAACCCTGCGGAGTGCAGAGAGAAGTACAAAGAGAGCTGTGAAGGTCAGAGGTAGTATTTGAGATAGGCTCTCAGAATGAGAAAGATTTTAGTATCAAGAAACACAAGGAAAGGACATTCCTGAGGGAATAGATTAAGATGAGTTCCTAGAGGGAGAAGATGAGAGAATGCTGAGGGGAGGGGACACACTGCAGCTGGAATGGGTGCATCCTTGGTAGGCAGGCTATGCCTGGAACAGGCTGGAATGAATGGTGGGGCCTTGACTGCCATTGTGGAAGTTACTCTCCAGGCAAGAATAAGAGAGCTGCTCAAGGCCCCCAAGAAGTTTACAGGGAGACTCCAAGAAATGTGCCCTGTGGGGCTCCTCTCTGACAATGCAGAGCTTCTAGTCTGGAGTGCCCCTGGCGGAGCCCCAGAAAATTCTGATCCATTTTGGGGGAGTAGCACAGGGTTCTCAATTGAGTCTGGGATCCCCAGGGCCCTATTTTGTCCCTTAGAACTCTGGGAGAGGCCCACCCCTTTGCAAAGCTCTTGAATATCCCAGTCCCTGGATTTCTCTTGAATTAACAGCGCCCTCCGACTCCAGAAATCAATTAAATGCTTTAAAGCCTTCTTGGGTTCAGGGAGGCAGCTTGGGTGTGAAGCAGAGGTGGAAGATTAGCAGCCACAATTAGCCACTGGTCACTAGCCTCTCAGGAACACAGTAAGAAGAAGCCAGTCACTGAACAAAGACGAAGCCATATCCTCCTGGGCAAATAGACAGTGTGTGTCCTGTTATAACATTTTGTTAGCAGCGACAGTTTTAAGGGAACTTTAGTAATATTTCAATCTCTGGCATCAAAATCTGACATTCAATTTTGTCTTTTATCAGGTTAACTGCTAACATATCTGTAAAGAAGCACTCAATAGTCTTCAGCCTGGCCCCTCATAAGCTGGCATGACTTTCCTGCAATTGGTTGATCCAATGTGGAACATATCTCTCCAGCTACACTAAAGAACAAAGAAGAGTCCAGTCCACCAATAGGCAAACACTCTAGCATCGCTTGCCACAGCTCATTCTACAGCAAGTTCATCTCAAGAGAACCCCCAGTTAACTCCCAGTTAACCAGGCATGTGGTCAAGTGGAAAGCGTCAATGTTGTAATTAGAGAGGAGTGGATATCCCTGCAGATGGAATTTGGGGTATTCCAGTTAGTGGCGCAGTGGTTAAGAGCTACGGCTGCTAACCAAAGATTGTTGGCAGTTCGAATCCACCAGCCGCTCCTTGAAAACACCATGGAGCAGTTCTACTACTGTCCTATAGGGTCGCTATGAGTTGAAATAGACTCGATGGCGAAGGGTTTGGGTTTCTTTTGCTTAGTTAATGCGCAGGCTATTTCTGGGGACTGCCTATTAGCACATGATCACAGCTATTGGAAAGCAGCAGCTGAAGCACATCTACCTGATGATCCAGGGGGCAGTCGATTCAAGGCAGCCAAGAGCTGACAAAACTCCTTACCTGGAAGAGCCTCACCACCCCAGGTGTAAAGCTCCATTTTTCTTAATAATACCCAGTAACAAAACAGAAAGCTTCACGAAGCTCAATGAAAGGTCACTGCAAAGTACTAGGAGATTAAGAGGGAATGATTACACTGTAATATCCGCTAACCAGGGTTTCCCTCCCTTATTCCTTCCCATACAACGCAAATGGCATACCACGCGTGTGCTTTGGCACAGAGAACATTTTATGTTGCATTTATTAAATGCCCGGTGAATTTATCTAGTCCACAATTCCCATTTCAGAATGTGAAAATAATGCAAACAAGAGAAAAATGTTAACGGGGTTATCGGAATTAAAAATAAGAGCCACGCTCAAGACAGAAGCAAGAGGTGGATTTCCTGGGGCCTCGGTTTCCACCCTTGATTCCAGTCACCTTGCGCTCCACTTCTCTTTATTCTTCATGATCATGCACATTCTCATTGGACAGTTTCAGAGAATTGAGGCTGAATGTTAAGTTTTCTGCCAAAATGAGTTCCGTATCTTGTCAGCTATTTCCTTTAGTGAAATGCGCTTTCATCTTCAATCTACAGAGGAGTGCTATTTATGACAGGAACGCCTTGGAGCAAAGAAGTCTAGGGATAGTCTTCAGCTCTGTTTAAATTAGCTTTACCCGTGATAAGTAAATACAAAGATAAGGTTAAAAAGGGTTAATCATTTATGCTCAGAAAAGTTTTGAAGGACTGCATAATTCAAGCTTCCCCTGAAAGTCCAAACCCAAAATCAACATTCTATCTTTGAAACCAGCTCTTCCCCAGGAGGTCCCTTTGTTTAAAGGGATGACACCATTATTCTCCCAGCCACCCAATGTCACAATCATGGAATCATTACATATCTTCTGCCTCCTTCTCCAGCTTATCTTTAACAACCAGCCCATTCATCACTTACTGGTAGTTAGATGGTTAGTCAACAGCCCCTCTCACACCTCTTCTTTCCATTTTATTTTTATTTGCACTTGGACAATTGGTCTCCCTTCTCCAATCGCCCCTTGCCTGAATGCACCTTCCATCTGAGATGTTTTAATTATTCCAGCTTATAGCTGTGATCATGTGAAGCTCCGTGCAAATCTAGGGTAAATTTCCTCTTTCCCCAAGAAGCCCAGGTAAGGCAGTTCATGAAACTGGCTTCAAAGCCTCCAGGTGAGTATGTCTCACCCCTTCAGTGAATCTACTTCAAAGTCTCTGTGTGTCCGTGAGGATGCAGAGCAAGCACCCGAGGCTTAAAGGAACAAGAGCAGATGAGAATAGTTCACAGGAGAGATAATGAGTAAGAGTGCAGCTTTCAGTTCCTTCTGGGTGACTTGAAAGTGGACTGCTCAGTGTGCACTTTTGGCCCATCAGAATAATAAGCCTGGAGCAAGATGAGCAAAACGAAATATGAAAGTTTTAAGGAGCGAAAGAGGTCTTTCAGAACGTGTTCCTCACTTACACAAGTTGTATAAGTGGCTTCCGACTCATGGAGCCCCATGCGTGTCAGAACAGAACTGTGCTCCGTAGGAATTTCGATGGCTGATTTTTTGAAAGCAGATCAGCAGACAGTTCTCTTCTGAGCACCTCTGGGTGGACTCAAACTTCCAGCCTTTTGGTTAGCAGCTGAGCGTGTTAAACATTTGCGCCACCCAGGGACTCCATTCCTCACTTCCGTTGTTGGCACTGTCAGGTGCCACCGAGTCAGGTCTGACTCATAGTGACCTCACGTACAACAGAATGAAACACTATCAGGTCCTGCGTCATCCTCGCGGTTGTAGGTACTTGGAGCCCATTGTTGCAGCCACTGTATCAGTCCATCTCGATGAGGGTCTTCCTCTTTTTTTCACTAACTTTGTTCCTTTTTTTTTGAATTGTAGTAAAGAATGAAAAAGCAGTAAAAGCAAAAACACAAGTCTGTTGAATGGGAGCAGAATAGTCTCCCCAAGGAAAATTATCATCCAGATTGTTACACAGGTGACATTGTCTGTTAGATGGATTAAGGCTTGAAGACTGAACGGCCATTGCCAGGTCCAATAGGACTTTCTGCCTTCATGAAAATACGCCACGTGTGTGCTGTCCACAAGGATACCACTAGCCACGTGTGGCTATTGAGCTCTTGGAATGTGCTAGTACAACCGAGGAACTGCAGTTTCATTTTATTCAATTTTAATTAATTTTCATTTAAACAGCCCATGTGCCTAGAGGCTAGGAAGTGGACAGCACAGAAAAATCAGTCATGAGGCTTTACTTGTTTCTGATTCTTGCCTAGAGTCAGAGACTGAGGAAACGTAAATTAAAACCACGAGGAAGCATATATAGTAAATGTAAATATAGGTTTTTCTATTGAATATCTAACAAGTTAACGAGTTTATGATTATTATTGTAAATAATGTTACTTTGAATAATAATGACAAAAAAACTAAATTTTACTGGACGTTTACTAATGGTAAACACTTTATATGGGTACAAACCTGTGATGGTTATGATCGTGTGTCAGCTTGGCTGGGCCATGATTCTCAGTGTTTTGGCAGTTGTATAATGTTGTGATCACTTCCCTGTTGAGATCTGATATGTGACCACTCCCACGATGGGATCTGCTGTGAGTAGCCAATCAGTTGAAAGGGAGTTTCCTTGAGTATGTGGCCTGCATCGGAATATAAGCAGACGTTCTGGCTTTTGCCTGCTCTGGATCCTGCAGCTGGCTCCTGTTTGTCTGACCTCTGGCTCTTGGGACTTGAACTAGCAGCTTACAAGTAGTTTTGCCTAACAATCTTGGGATTTGTTGATCTTCACAGCCTGTGAGCAAGAGTCCTGCTCGCCAACCTGCCAATCTTAAGTTCGCCAGCCCCTGTGGCTATGTGAGTCAGGAGAAGCCTGGACTTGGGATGTTCCACCTCTACAACCGTATGAGCCATTTCCTTGATATAAATCTCTCTATATATGTATTTATATATGCTTTACTGGTTTTGCTTCTCTACAGAACCCAGCCTAAGACAAAACTTATGATGTAGCTTTAATGTAAATGAGGAAACTGAGGCTTAGAAAATTAAAATGACTTGGCCAAGATCATATAATGAAGTGGCAGAGCCAATGTTTGAGCCTACTTCTCTTTGATTCAAAATCAATAAGCTCATAACCACTAAACATTTAAAATGGGATGATGGCTCAGCATCCCAATCTGTGTGCCAAGAAATGAATTCTCTGGGACCTGGGACCCCCGTGCAGATTCCCCACAGCGCGAGCCCCAGACAGCTACCACCTCCAGGCTGGTGGGCCCTGACCAAAGGCAGCGCTGTCTTTTTACCCTTGTGAGCCCTACACATATTGTCATTTTCTTCGTGTGCCATGAGGGAAAAACGTTTAGGAAGCACTGACTGAACAACACTGAGAAAAGTCACCCCAAAGAGTTAATAATGAATGAGTCACCAAAGATTCTAGCACATTCTTTGAAGCAGCCCATGAATGGGTTGGGGGCAGTAGAATTTTTTCCTGCGCCATGAAGTTTAAAATCTAGTTTATAATACAAGAAATTATAAACAGGACAAAGTCAGAAATCACACTGAGATTTACAAAGCTGTTGTTGTCAGCTTCCATCTCCCCCCTGACTCATGGTGACCCCATGCACAACAGAACTAAACGCTGCTGAGTCCTCCACCATCCCCATAATTGATTGCAGGTTGGACCATTGTGATCCATAAGGTTTTTGTAGGCTGATTTTTGGAAGTAGATCACGAGGTCTTTCTTTCTAGTCCATCTTAGTCTGGAAGCTCTGCCGAAACCTGTTCAGCATCATAGCAACACACAAGCCTCCACTGGCAGATGGGTGGTGGCTGTGCATGAGGTGCACTGGCCAGGAACTGAGCCCAGGTCTCCTGAATGGGAGGCAAGAATTCTGTCACTGAACCACCACTGCCCACCATACAAAGCTGGGAACAAGTATACTTGTAGATAATAACAGAAAAATTAACACTTCAGGAGTCAACGGGAATGGAGCTTCCACAATATCCTGAGAAATACATGTCTTAGTAACCATGCTTTCTAGCACCCTCATTTTCAGCCATAATGGCAAAATTCATGGATTCCACATATAATTACTACATTTGTGTTTTTCAGGACAAAGAGACCCTTGTAAAACAAACGTCAGCTTTGACACTGATTGGTCACAGGTGGTCACCTCCCAGCCTCACTAAGCTTGTTGTTCATTAATCTGCCAAGGGCTTTGGCAGAGCGTGGCAGTCCTGGCTCTAGGGGACGTTCCCTAAGTTGTGGGCACACAGTGTTAGGACTCCAGTTTAGGTTACTAACACCAGTTGGAAGGGGAACAGAGGAGAACTGGGGATGAGATAGATCAACAGTGGATTTTAAAAGTCTTTTGCTGCATCTAACTGCAGCTGGCCTCCACCTTCCGCATCTAACAAGAAATAAAAACAGGCTCCAAGACTGTTATTCCAAGCTTTGATGTTGTTGTTGTTGTGTGCTGTTGAGTCAATTCTGACTCACAGAGACCATACATGACAGAGTAGAAATGCCCCATAGGCTTTCCTAGGCTGTAATCTTTTATTTTTATCACTGTGGTTTAAATGAAGTTTACATTTCAAGTTAGTCTCCCATACAGAACTTTATACATACATTGTTATGTGACCCTAACTGCTCTCTCCTTACTGTGACAGCACACTCCTTTCCACCTCTGATTTCCCAAGTCCATTCAACCAGCTCCTAACCCTCTCTGCCTTCCCACCTCACCTCCGGACAAAAGTTGCTCGTTTAGTCTCTTGTATCTACTTGAGCTAAGAGGCACACTCCTACGAGTATCACTTTATGTCCCACTGTCCAGTCCAATCCCTGTCTGAAGAGTTGGCCTTAGAAATTGTTTTAGCTCTGGGCTGATAGAGAATCCAGGGGCCATGCTTTCTGGGGTTCCTCCAGTCTCAGTCAGATCATTAAGTCTGGTCTTCTTACTAGAATTTGAATTCCGCAGCCCACCTTTCTCCTGCTCCATCTGGGACTGTGTGTTGTGTCCCCTGTCAGGGCGGTCATTGGTGGTAGCTGGGCACCATCTAGTTCTTCTGGTCTCAGGCTGATGAAGTCTCTGGTTTATGTGACCCTTTCTGTCTCTTGGGCAAATACTTTCCTTGTGTCTTTGGTGTTCTTCATTCTCCTTTACTCCAGGTGGTTGGGACCAACTGATGCATCTTAGATGGCCACTTGCAAGCCTTTAAGACCCCAGACGTCTAGGCTGTAATCTTTATGTGAGCAGATCACCAGGTCTTCTCTCCCTCAGAACAGCTGTGGGTTCGAACCAACAACCTTTCAGTTAGCACCCGACTACTTAACCATTATGCCACCAGGGCCCTTTAAGGGTTAATGCCAAAACCAAACCAAACTTGCTGTCTTCGAGTCCATTCCGACGCATAGCGACCCCATAGGGTTTCCAAGGCTGTAAACCACTACAGAAGCACACTGCCCCATCTCTCTCCCATGGAGCCCCTGGTAGCCTCAAACCTCTGACCTTTGGGTTAGCACTCCATCGCTTTAACCACTGTGCCAACAGGATTTCTTACGACAGGTGAAGTGACTGTCAAAGTTCTCACACTGAGTAAGTGGAAAGAGCTGGAATTTAAACCGTGATTCCAAGTCGGCCCTCTCAGCCACTAACAGTGAATCTCAGACTTGCCTGCTCATTAGTATCACCTGGGGAAGTTTTGGAGCCCTGGTGGCATAGTGGTTAAAAGCTCAGCTGCTGTTGTCGGCACTTCGAATCCACCAGCTGTTCCTTGGGAACCCTATGGGACAGTTCTACTCTGTCCTCTAGGGTCACTGTGAATCAGAATCGACTTGACAGCAAAGGGTTTGGTTTTGGGAAGTTTTAAACTGCCAGCACTCAATGGGCAATATACCAATTATTGCAGAGGCACCGAGGGGTGGGATCCAGGCATGAGTATTATCCAGATTCCCCAGATAATTCCAATTTGCAGATAACATTGAGAACTTGGCCTATACATTACATGACACTTCCTTCCCCACCTTCCACATCTGTTCAAAATGATTCCCCAACAAAAAAGCAATTCTCTCATGCCTCAGTGGCTCCGGGTTGCCAGGGGCGGATTCACCACTAAGCAAAGTACACCGGAGCTTAATTGTGCTTACTTCCGAATCTGTAGTGCACAATTTCACCTGCCTTTCACCAAAAATTGGTGAAATTGTGTACTACAGATTAGGAAGTAAGCACAATTAAGCCCGGGTGTACCTTGCTTATCGTGTAATCCATCCTCGGTTGGATTCCATCAGATTTGTTGACAAAGCTAACGATCTTGAGATTTTTATTGTGCCATGGTGCATGTAGAAAATTAAAAGTCACAAATCTTATGTTTCAGAAAACAGTGTATGCCTTAACAGGAGAACCCTGCTAGTCAAGGAACACATCTGTGCCTGTACTGTGTGGTTTATCCACCCAAAAACACGTACTCTCTAGATCTTTCTAAAAATCATGCCAGCTATTTAATGTTTGTATTTGCACTGCATTTCCTAGGTAAATCGGTCAAACAGGGAGAATTTTTAAAGCCCATAAACAGGAGAACAGACACGAAAGGGTTAGATCACTTATTCAAGTGAGAGGGTGACAACACAGTCATTATATAACATTGGAGAAGATTCTGTGGGAGAACTCAACAAAAGTTATTATGGAAAACAACAACAAAATGTAGTCATGGGCAGGGCCGATTACCCAAGAAGCAAGGTACACAGGGGCCCATTTGTGCCTTCCCACCAATCTGCAGTGCATAATATCATCTGTCCCCCACCACAGCAAAAATGTGGTGAAACCAATGAGAAATTGCTCACCACAGATTAACAAGTGAATACGATTAAGCCCATGTGTACCTTGCTCAAGGCAAGCCAGTACATACTGTGCTTATGGGTTAATCCACCCCCGGTCATGAGTATCATCTTGCAGGTGGTTGAACACTTTATAAATCTCCACAAGAATATACCGTTCTTTGAGAACATGGGGAAAAGCTCAGAGAAGCCCAATCTTGGCATCTTCCAAGTGTTGTGAGGACTTTTTGATGGAACTAAGAGCTATGATCAGGGGTACCTGGGTGGGGCAAATGGTTAACACACTTGGCTGCTAACAGAAAGGGTGGGGATTTGGGTCCACCAGAGGTGCCTTGGAAGAAAGACCTGGCAATCTACTGCCAAAAAAATCAGCCATTGGAGACCCTGTGGAGCCCACTGTACTCTGACACAAATGGAGTTGACTAAATGGCAGCAAGCTTCAGAGCCATGGTCTAGAAGTGAGCATGTCCATTGCTTCTGCTCGGGTTTGACTTTACAGACATGTTGGCACATTAGCAATCCTAACAGTGGGAAGAGCTGCCTCTCAGGAGCAGAGCCAACCCAGGGACAAAGCTCTTCCTGGCCAGCTGCATGTCTTTATAATGAGGGAAGGGAACCAGAGGGATTGAGTTGGCATAAAAATCAGTGGGGGGACACCGGCTGCAGGCCTTCCACGTTAGTGCCTAGAACTTCAGCAAACTCTTTGCTACTTGCTTCTTTGCTTGTGGTATTCTATTAGCATATCTGACCCAAGTTCAACGGCTTTGAATATGTATATATTTTAAAATTTCATATACAATATAAAATATGAAATTCATCTGAAATAAAGGTAGTAAGATATTATTCCAATAAATCTTTACAGAGAGTTGCAGTTTTAGGAGGAGTTAGCCTGTAAGTTTCCCAAGACATCCTTAAATAGGTGTTAGGTCCTCTGTCGGACACTGATGCAGAGGGGGGAGACCAACCACCTGGGCCCTTTCCACTATTACTACCTCAGCAGACTGCATGTTTGCCAGCAACTTAAAGCAAATTGTAGGCAAGGAAAACATAGGATGAAGAGAAGAGGCGAGAAATAATATAAAATTTAATTAAGACAATAAATGAAATAAGAAAAGTCGCAAGGAAATTAAAAATTAACATTGTGGTAAGAGAACATTGAAGAAAACCTGGAGTTTAAAATTTAAAAATGAAAGTAAACATGAATGTTTACTAAAATATAGAAAACAAAAGGTTGAACATCTGCAAAAGATAAGTGATAAGCAAATATATAAATAAAGTAGTTAGACTGAAGACAGAAATTGATTTCTTTTACATTAAATGAGTACAACAGAGAATTTTAGGTAAAAAAAATACAGTACACATCAAACCCAAAAAACCCATTGCTGTCGAGTTGATTCTAACTCATGGCAAAACTACAGGAAAAGGGAGAACTGCCCCACGGGGTTTCCAAGGCTGTAATCTTTACGAAAGCAGACTGCCACCTCTTTCTCCCAAAGAGCAGCTGGTGGGTTCAAACTGCTGACCTTTAGTTTAGCAGCCGAGCTTTTAACCACTGTGCCACCAGGGCTCCAGACCAATTAATTCAAATTACAGCCAAAAAAACCTGTTGCCATCGAGTCAATTCCAACCCATAGTGACCTTGTAGAATAGGGTAAACCTGCCCCATAGGGTTTCCAAGGAGCAGCTGGTGGATTCAAACTGCCGACCTTTTGGTTAGCAGCTGTGGCTCTCAACCACTGCACCACAGAGATCATCAGAAAATTGCAAGCAGAAATAAACAGAACGTTTGAAAACCTGTCCTCACCCATTATGGCAAAAAGGGATTCCAATACAGCGCTGACCTGTTGATTTGTACAACAAAATGTTTTATGTCATAAAGCCACGGCAGCCACAGACTGGCCAACTCCAGGGGAATACCATCCATCCATGGAGACGAAGATGTGCCCCTGGGAGCTGGACAGCATGGACACCCTGGGGACCAAACTAACCAACCCAATAGAGAAAAAGACAGAAGGAAGAAGATGAGGCAGAGCATCTGAGAACCCAAGTGTAAACAGAGCGGTATCCCAGGGCCCCCTGGGAGACGCAAACAGTTAAGCGCTCAACTATTAGCTAAAAGGTTGGCGCTTCAAACCTACCTAGAGGCCCCTCAGAAGACAGGCCTGGCAATCTGTTTCTGAAAGGTCTCGGCCTTGAAAACCCTATGGAGTAGCTCTACTCTGAACGCGTGGGTCAGGATCGACTCAAAGGTGATTAATAACAGCAGGCACTCACTTCACCACCCGTCTGTCCGTTCGTTGGACTGCGGTGGCTTGAGTGTTGCTGTGATGCTGGAAGCTAAGCCACTAATAACAGCAACAATCCCAATAAAGACTTCAGACGTGTAGGCTACCAACTGGGACATAGTCCAGGGCCTCATTAGCGCAGCCTTGAGGACTAGGAGACACTGCAGTGATTTTCCTTTAGGAACTGGGCCACACCTCCAGTAGAAATAAGCCCCTGCCCTTTAGCGGTGCTAGCAGCCCCCGAGAACAATTGGATAGGCAGGCTCCTGGGCTTGGCTTCTGCCCGGTCTGCTCCAAGAAGCATACCAAATGCAAAAACTCAACTCAATGCTTTACAATTCCAATTAATTTTCGGCTCCAATTTCCCTCTGAAATATCTTCAGCTTAGTGTACATATATCATATCGCATATCCTCTATGGTCTGGAAAATTTGGAAACACCAAAACCATCAAAAGACAGACCTACTTATGAAAAATTTATTATAGTTCTTTGCTTTGAAAACCTCTTGGCTTTTATTAGCATAATCCGGGGCTAGTTCGGATACCCCAGGGAGGTGCTACTGGAATTTTTTGTTACGTATTAGATGGAAGACATAGCCATTTGGGAAACATATTTCTAGAAGGCATACATACAGATGGAGTTGATTTTATCAAACTGAATAAATCACATGGCATAAACAGAAAATGTTTGACTGTGATTTATACAATACCCAAGTTAAACTTGTAAAATTTGAAAAACAAAAAGGATTTAGAGAGACATGTTTTTATTTCCCTACGATGGCAAGAGAATGCATTATATGAAGGAAGATAAAGCCTTCTTCAACAACATATCCAGTTATCCAGATATATGTGACATCAAATCATCAAATAAATTATTGGAAATACAGAATTAATATTTCAGTGAAAAGTAATCCTGCACAAATGGGGAAAAATTATCCATGGGCATAAATTTAATACGAAGCAATGACCCGAAAAGAAAAATATACCTTTTAAAAAAGAAAACGAAAAAGGAAATGATAAAGCTAAATATGCTGTTATTTTTTTACCTTTACAAAGGCCAATTTTAGCAGTTCTGAGAAGGTAGTGCCCAAGACCCAATGGTACAAAGACTGTGAGTAGCCTGGGTGACTCAGATAATGAACTCAGATATTTTTGGTATTAAAAAACCAAACCCTTTGCCGTCAAATCAATTCCAACTCATAGCAACCCTGTAGGACAGAGCAGAACTGTCCCATAGGGTTTCCAAGGCTGTAATCTTTAAGGAAGCAGACTGCCACATCTTCCTCCTGAGAGCAGCTGGTGGGTTCAAACGGCTGACCTTTCAGTTAGCAGCTGAGTCCTTAACTGCTGTGCCATCAGGGCCCCTTATTAGTATTAGTTCCTCACTCATGTATAAAGGAGAGATCAGACTCCCCCTCGCAGGCCTCCAGTGAGGCCACCAAGAGCCGCATTACCTGGATTGCCTGCCTTAGATTGCCACGTGGATTGAGGCAGGCTTCCCCGACCAAACGTATAATTTTTATGTTTTAGGCAGTTTCTCTGTGTCTCTGGGCAGTGCAGATGATTAAGTGTTTGAATATTAGCCAAAAGTTTGGTGATTAAAACCCACCCAGAGGTACCCTGGATGATGGGCCTGGCGATGTGTTTCTGAAAAGGTCACAGCCTTGAAAACCCTGTGGTACAGTTCTACTCTGCACATAGGGGGTCGCCACGAGTTGAAATCCACTCAAAGGGAACTAACAACCACAGGCAGTGTCTTCACCATCCATCAGGTCGTCGAATTGTGGTGGCTTGTGTGGCGCTGTGATGCTGGAAACTATGCCACTGGTATTTCAAATATTAGCAGGGTTATTCATGGTGGACAGGTTTCAGTGGAGCTTCCAGACTAAGAAAGACTAGGAAGAAAGGTCAGGCAGTCCTTTTCCAAAAAATAGTCAACGAAAACCCTATGGATCACAACAGAATATTGTCCTATACTGCTGGTAGATGAGCCCTCTAGGTTGGAAGACACTCAAAAATGGCCACAACAATGTACTCGAGCACACAAATGATCGAGAAGATGGCACAGGAGCAGGCAACATTTGGTTCCGTTGTACGCGGGATCTCCTGGAGACAGAACTGACTCATACACAAGGGGGCTGTCTCTTGTCCAAGTCTAACTATTACCCCCTTTGCTCTCAGATGTATCCTGGTTTACATGAAGAATTATATGGACATTGGCCACTGCTAATACTGTAAGCCATACACTCCTAGTACTGGGTAACAGCCCACATACAGTTACTGAGTGGAGAACAAGAATCTGCCAACCAGTCAGCCATCTTCAACAGTGGTATGAAGTACAAGAAGCCGATTTTACCACACTCTTAAGGCATCACAGCTACAGGACCTTGTAAAGATGTAAAATTCCTACTGGCTTTTTTATTTTTTTTAATTAAAACAAGTAATTCTGGTTTGACATCTTAGACTTGATAATGACTTCTTGAGGTGATTACTCTGAGATATCACAGTCCTTCTCTTGATGGGTGAAATGTACAATATGGACTACGAGCAGTTGCCATGAGTAGTGGATTTAATTATCTATCTATCTACATATCTATCTGTCTGTCTATCTATCTATCTATCATCTATCTATCCATCTATCATCTATCTACCTACCTATCTATCTGTCTGCCTGTCTACCTGTCTACCTATCTACCTGTCTATCTATCTATATCTATCTATATCTGCCTGCCTGCCTGCCTGCCTGACTGTCTCTCTATCTGTATCTATCTATCTATCTATCTGTCTGTCTGTCTATTTATCTATCTCTATCTACCTACCTACCTATCTATCTACCTATCTACCTATCTATCTATTTATATATCTATCTACCTATCATCTATCTATCCATCTATCATCTATCTATCTATTTTAATAGCTGCTAATAATAAATCAGTTTGAGATACCTCTGTGAGATGATGAGTCTTCAATATTTAATTTACTGGGTGGAGGAAAGAATAAAAGAAAAGTTAAATAAACTTCAACAAAATAGGAGAAAGATCCATATATATTCTCGCTTGTCTTGATAGAGGGTCACATTCCATAGGATATTTTCCTTCCAATGGAACAGAGCTGAAGACTCTAACTGGGTCAGAAATGTTTTGAAAGTCCATGAAAAATATAGCCTAGCTTCCTCACTTTCAGTTTTTGACATTTGACCCCATTTATATTTAACCTCTTGTTAGCATGAAGCTTCATTTTATTACCAAAATCATTCCAGTTTGTGGTTGAATGCGTTCAAGAATGAACTATTGCTGCTTCAATACTACAGCCATTTTTACTATCCTCCTGTCTACTCCCTTCCCAATCTCTTCCACATATTATTGATTCTAAAGATAACTGAGCTTATACCGTGGGTATTCTGTGAAATTCTAAGAAGATACATTTGATTTTTCAATGCCCAAATATCCACAAATAATGATATGTTACCAAATTATGTTTCAGAAGCTTTTCCAGAAACCTACCTGTATTATATTCTGCATGGACAGAAGTTTGTAATTCTTATTGTGGGGAGGAGGGGGTGATAACCACAGAGGAATTTTTATGATGACAATTCCACTCAGAACAGGACAGAAGAGGGACTCCGAAGCACAGTCACAAAGAATCATCAAGAAGGCCGGAGAAAAGCAGAAAGCAGAATGTTGGGATTTCAAGGTAGAAGGTACAGGACATCAACACTGAGTTCAGGTTATATTTCATAAGAATTTACAACAGGAATAACCTCTAGCAAGTATTGTAGTGAATACACAAGTAATACGGGGCTTTTGCCTTGAAATGATTTACATTTTCTGGAACTATAATAAATGCAAACATAAAACCATTGAACGTATGTCAGCAGATGAAGACATGCCGTCTAAACGAGTATGGCATGAAAAGAAAATGTACAAAAAGGGAAGGAATCCCTCTGAATTTAATGATAAATCTCTACCTGAAAATCCTTAGCAAGAAATGACTTAGGTTGTTAGTCACATGCAGATAATGGGATTGAGAGTCATCACCAGAGGTCGAGAGAGCCACAGGGACCCCGGAAATATGAGATGAGGAATAAAAAGTTACAGCAAAGAGACATGCAAGATAATGGGAGATACACATCATAACCCAACTCTAGCTTTTATGTCAGATGTAAGGGAAACCGGTATTTTCCTAAAACAATATATGGTTGATGGAGAAGTACTGTCCATTTCAGTAGCAGAATAATTTCATTATATTGCTGGGAAAATTTAAGAATTGAAGATTGAAAGAGCAGGAGGTGGCTGTAAATTTCACATTAATGTGGCAATGTGGCGTAAGATTGATGAACCCTGATAGAGCGGGATCTCCCACTGAAAACAACCTTCCGTTTACATATCTCCCTGATTTGACCCTAGTTTTATAGAAATACCCTTTTCAAGAGAATGTATTTCTCTGAATAAAGTTTATGTTATTCAAGTGAAGGCTTGGGGATAGATCTGGAAGGACCTTTGGGTCTATAGTTGTAACAAACAGCCTGATAACATTGTTAAGTAAATTTTGAGGGATTGTACGAAGCCAAAGGAAAGTTTTCTTCCAAATACATTCAGACAATGACATGTCTGAACATAATTTTTTCCCAAAGCCAATATTTATTTTTAACTATATAAATGCTTTTTTTTTTTTTTTTTTT